>NW_027369846.1:0-39949 GCF_046119375.1 Phyllobates terribilis
TGAAGCTACTGACTGAATGAAAGGAGCTGGCATCTCACTCTCTTTGAATCTTTTTTATCATGATAGGAATTAGCAGGAAAAGCAAAAATTCAGAATTGCACCTTGCAATGTGGAGATATTACTGTTTGTGCATTTACAATATTCATTGATTTTTGCCATTGAAAAACATGTTTTTCATATACCAGAAATGTTTGAAGCTACTGACAATGAAAGGAGCTGGCATCTCACTCTCTGAATCTTCTTTATCCTGCTAGGATTAGCAGGAAAAAGCAAAAATTTTCAGAATTGCACCTTGCAATGTGGAGATATTACTGTTTGTGCATTTACAATATTCATTGATTTTTGCCATTGAAAAACATGTTTTTCATATACCAGAAATGTTTGAAGCTACTGACTGAATGAAAGGAGCTGGCATCTCACTCTCTTTGAATCTTCTTTTATCCTGCTAGGATTAGCAGGAAAAAGCAAAAAATTTCAGAATTGCACCTTGCAATGTGGAGATATTACTGTTTGTGCATTTACAATATTCATTGATTTTTGCCATTGAAAAACGTTTTTCATATACCAGAAATGTTTGAAGCTACTGACTGAATGAAAGGAGCTGGCATCTCACTCTCTTGAATCTTCTTTATCATGCTAGGATTAGCAGGAAAAAGCAAAAATTTCAGAATTGCACCTTGCAATGTGGAGATATTACTGTTTGTGCATTTACAATATTCATTGATTTTTGCCATTGAAAAACATGTTTTTCATATACCAGGAATGTTTGAAGCTACTGAATGAATGAAAGGAGCTGGCATCTCACTCTCTTTGAATCTTCTTTATCCTGCTAGGATTAGCAGGAAAAAGCAAAAAATTTCAAGAATTGCACCTTGCAATGTGGAGATATTACTGTTTGTGCATTTACAATATTCATTGATTTTTGCCATTGAAAAACGTCCAGAAATGTTTGAAGCTACTGACTGAATGAAAGGAGCTGGCATCTCACTCTCTTTGAATCTTCTTTATCATGCTAGGATTAACAGGAAAAAGCAAAAAATTTCAGAATTGCACCTTGCAATGTGGAGATATTACTGTTTGTGCATTTACAATATTCATTGATTTTTGCCATTGAAAAACGTCAGAATGTTTGAAGCTACTGACTGAATGAAAGGAGCTGGCATCTCACTCTCTTTGAATCTTCTTTATCATGCTAGGATTAGCAGGAAAAAGCAAAAAATTTTCAGAATTGCACCTTGCAATGTGGAGATATTACTGTTTGTGCATTTACAATATTCATTGATTTTTGCCATTGAAAAACATATATGTTATTCATATACCAGAAATGTTTGAAGCTACTGACTGAATGAAAGGAGCTGGCATCTCACTCTCTTTGAATCTTCTTTATCCTGCTAGGATTAACAGGAAAAAGCAAAAAATTTCAGAATTGCACCTTGCAATGTGGAGATATACTGTTTGTGCATTTACAATATTCATTGATTTTTGCCATTGAAAAAGTCCAGAAATGTTTGAAGCTGACTACTGAATGAAAAGGACTGGCATCTCACTCTCTTTGAATCTTCTTTATCATGCTAGGATTAGCAGGAAAAAGCAAAAAATTTCAGAATTGCACCTTGCAATGTGGAGATATTACTGTTTGTGCATTTACAATATTCATTGATTTTTGCCATTGAAAAACATGTTTTTCATATACCAGAAATGTTTGAAGCTACTGACTGAATGAAAGGAGCTGGCATCTCACTCTCTTTGAATCTTCTTTATCATGCTAGGATTAACAGGAAAAAGCAAAAAATTCAGAATTGCACTTGCAATGTGGAGATATTACTGTTTGTGCATTTACAATATTCATTGATTTTTGCAATTGAAAAACGTCCAGAAATGTTTGAAGCTACTGACTGAATGAAAGGAGCTGGCATCTCACTCTCTTTGAATCTTCTTTATCATGCTAGGATTAGCAGGAAAAAGCAAAAAATTCAGATGCACTTGCAATGTGGAGATATTACTGTTTGTGCATTTACAATATTCATTGATTTTTGCAATTGAAAAACATGTTTTTCATATACCAGAAATGTTTGAAGCTACTGACTGAATGAAAGGAGCTGGCATCTCACTCTCTTTGAATCTTCTTTATCATGCTAGGATTAGCAGGAAAAAGCAAAAAATTTCAGAATTGCACCTTGCAATGTGGAGATATTACTGTTTGTGCATTTACAATATTCATTGATTTTTGCCATTGAAAAACATGTTTTTCATATACCAGGAATGTTTGAAGCTACTGACTGAATGAAAGGAGCTGGCATCTCACTCTTCTTTGAATCTTCTTTATCCTGCTAGGATTAGCAGGAAAAAGCAAAAAATTTCAGAATTGCACCTTGCAATGTGGAGATATTACTGTTTGTGCATTTACAATATTCATTGATTTTTGCCATTGAAAAACGTTTTTCATATACCAGAAATGTTTGAAGCTACTGACTGAATGAAAGGAGCTGGCATCTCACTCTCTTTGAATCTTCTTTATACATGCTAGGATTAGCAGGAAAAAGCAAAAAATTTCAGAATTGCACCTTGCAATGTGGAGATATTACTGTTTGTGCATTTACAATATTCATTGATTTTTGCCATTGAAAAACATGTTTTTCATATACCAGAAATGTTTGAAGCTACTGACTGAATGAAATGAGCTGGCATCTCACTCTCTTTGAATCTTCTTTATCATGCTAGGATTAGCAGGAAAAAGCAAAAAAATTTCAGAATTGCACCTTGCAATGTGGAGATATTACTGTTTGTGCATTTACAATATTCATTGATTTTTGCCATTGAAAAACATCATGTTATTCATATACCAGAAATGTTTGAAGCTACTGACTGAATGAAAGGAGCTGGCATCTCACTCTCTTTGAATCTTCTTTATCATGCTAGGATTAGCAGGAAAAAGAAAAAATTTCAGAATTGCACCTTGCAATGTGGAGATATTACTGTTTGTGCATTTACAATATTCAGTTGATTTTTGCCATTGAAAAACATGTTTTTCATATACCAGAAATGTTTGAAGCTACTGACTGAATGAAAGGAGCTGGCATCTCACTCTCTTTGAATCTTCTTTATCCTGCTAGGATTAGCAGGAAAAAGCAAAAAATTTCAGAATTGCACCTTGCAATGTGGAGATATTACTGTTTGTGCATTTACAATATTCATTGATTTTTGCCATTGAAAAACGTCCAGAAATGTTTGAAGCTACTGACTGAATGAAAGGAGCTGGCATCTCACTCTCTTTGAATCTTCTTTATCATGCTAGGATTAACAGGAAAAAGCAAAAAATTTCAGAATTGCACCTTGCAATGTGGAGATATTACTGTTTGTGCATTTACAATATTCATTGATTTTTGCCATTGAAAAACGTCCAGAAATGTTTGAAGCTACTGACTGAATGAAAGGAGCTGGCATCTCACTCTCTTTGAATCTTCTTTATCATGCTAGGATTAGCAGGAAAAAGCAAAAAAATTCAGAATTGCACCTTGCAATGTGGAGATATTACTGTTTGTGCATTTACAATATTCATTGATTTTTGCCATTGAAAAACATCATGTTATTCATATACCAGAAATGTTTGAAGCTACTGACTGAATGAAAGGAGCTGGCATCTCACTCTCTTTGAATCTTCTTTATCTGCTAGGATTAACAGGAAAAAGCAAAAAATTTCAGAATTGCACCTTGCAATGTGGAGATATTACTGTTTGTGCATTTACAATATTCATTGATTTTTGCCATTGAAAAACGTCCAGAAATGTTTGAAGCTACTGACTGAATGAAAGGAGCTGGCATCTCACTCTCTTTGAATCTTCTTTATCATGCTAGGATTAGCAGGAAAAAGCAAAAAATTTCAGAATTGCACCTTGCAATGTGGAGATATTACTGTTTGTGCATTTACAATATTCATTGATTTTTGCCATTGAAAAACATGTTTTTCATATACCAGAAATGTTTGAAGCTACTGACTGAATGAAAGGAGCTGGCATCTCACTCTCTTTGAATCTTCTTTATCATGCTAGGATTAACAGGAAAAAGCAAAAAATTTCAGAATTGCACCTTGCAATGTGGAGATATTACTGTCTGTGCATTTACAATATTCATTGATTTTTGCAATTGAAAAACGTGTGCATATCCAGAAATGTTTGAAGCTACTGACTGAATGAAAGGAGCTGGCATCTCACTCTCTTTGAATCTTCTTTATCCTGCTAGGATTAGCAGGAAAAAGCAAAAAATTTCAGAATTGCACCTTGCAATGTGGAGATATTACTGTTTGTGCATTTACAATATTCATTGATTTTTGCCATTGAAAAACATGTTTTTCATATACCAGAAATGTTTGAAGCTACTGACTGAATGAAAGGAGCTGGCATCTCACTCTCTTTGAATCTTCTTTATCCTGCTAGGATTAGCAGGAAAAAAGCAAAAAATTTCAGAATTGCACCTTGCAATGTGGAGATATTACTGTTTGTGCATTTACAATATTCGTTGATTTTTGCCATTGAAAAACATGTTTTTCATATACCAGAAATGTTTGAAGCTACTGACTGAATGAAAGGAGCTGGCATCTCACTCTCTTTGAATCTTCTTTATCCTGCTAGGATTAGCAGGAAAAAGCAAAAAATTTCAGAATTGCACCTTGCAATGTGGAGATATTACTGTTTGTGCATTTACAATATTCATTGATTTTGCCATTGAAAAACATGTTTTTCATATACCAGAAATGTTTGAAGCTACTGACTGAATGAAAGGAGCTGGCATCTCACTCTCTTTGAATCTTCTTTATCCTGCTAGGATTAGCAGGAAAAAGCAAAAATTTCAGAATTGCACCTTGCAATGTGGAGATATTACTGTTTGTGCATTTACAATATTCATTGATTTTTGCCATTGAAAAACATGTTTTTCATATACCAGAAATGTTTGAAGCTACTGACTGAATGAAAGGAGCTGGCATCTCACTCTCTTTGAATCTTCTTTATCCTGCTAGGATTAGCAGGAAAAAGCAAAAAATTTCAGAATTGCACCTTGCAATGTGGAGATATTACTGTTTGTGCATTTACAATATTCATTGATTTTGCCATTGAAAAACATGTTTTTCATATACCAGAAATGTTTGAAGCTACTGACTGAATGAAAGGAGCTGGCATCTCACTCTCTTTGAATCTTCTTTATCCTGCTAGGATTAGCAGGAAAAAGCAAAAAATTTCAGAATTGCACCTTGCAATGTGGAGATATTACTGTTTGTGCATTTACAATATTCATTGATTTTTGCCATTGAAAAACATGTTTTTCATATACCAGAAATGTTTGAAGCTACTGACTGAATGAAAGGAGCTGGCATCTCACTCTCTTTGAATCTTCTTTATCATGCTAGGATTAGCAGGAAAAAGCAAAAAATTTCAGAATTGCACCTTGCAATGTGGAGATATTACTGTTTGTGCATTTACAATATTCATTGATTTTTGCCATTGAAAAACGTCCAGAAATGTTTGAAGCTACTGACTGAATGAAAGGAGCTGGCATCTCACTCTCTTTGAATCTTCTTTATCATGCTAGGATTAGCAGGAAAAAGCAAAAAATTTCAGAATTGCACCTTGCAATGTGGAGATATTACTGTTTGTGCATTTACAATATTCATTGATTTTTGCCATTGAAAAACGTTTTTCATATACCAGAAATGTTTGAAGCTACTGACTGAATTAAAGGAGCTGGCATCTCACTCTCTTTGAATCTTCTTTATCCTGCTAGGATTAGCAGGAAAAAGCAAAAAATTTCAGAATTGCACTTGCAATGTGGAGATATTACTGTTTGTGCATTTACAATATTCATTGATTTTTGCCATTGAAAAACATGTTTTTCATATACCAGAAATGTTTTGAAGCTACTGACTGAATGAAAGGAGCTGGCATCTCACTCTCTTTGAATCTTCTTTATCCTGCTAGGATTAGCAGGAAAAAGCAAAAAATTTCAGAATTGCACCTTGCAATGTGGAGATATTACTGTTTGTGCATTTACAATATTCATTGATTTTTGCCATTGAAAAACATGTTTTTCATATACCAGAAATGTTTGAAGCTACTGACTGAATGAAAGGAGCTGGCATCTCACTCTCTTTGAATCTTCTTTATCCTGCTAGGATTAGCAGGAAAAAGCAAAAAGATTCAGAATTGCACCTTGCAATGTGGAGATATTACTGTTTGTGCATTTACAATATTCATTGATTTTTGCCATTGAAAAACATGTTTTTCATATACCAGAAATGTTTGAAGCTACTGACTGAATGAAAGGAGCTGGCATCTCACTCTCTTTGAATCTTCTTTATCCTGCTAGGATTAGCAGGAAAAAGCAAAAAATTTCAGAATTGCACCTTGCAATGTGGAGATATTACTGTTTGTGCATTTACAATATTCATTGATTTTTGCCATTGAAAAACATGTTTTTCATATACCAGAAATGTTTGAAGCTACTGACTGAATGAAAGGAGCTGGCATCTCACTCTCTTTGAATCTTCTTTATCCTGCTAGGATTAGCAGGAAAAAGCAAAAAATTTCAGAATTGCACCTTGCAATGTGGAGATATTACTGTTTGTGCATTTACAATATTCATTGATTTTTGCCATTGAAAAACATGTATTTCATATACCAGAAATGTTTGAAGCTACTGACTGAATGAAAGGAGCTGGCATCTCACTCTCTTTGAATCTTCTTTATCCTGCTAGGATTAGCAGGAAAAAGCAAAAAATTTCAGAATTGCACCTTGCAATGTGGAGATATTACTGTTTGTGCATTTACAATATTCATTGATTTTTGCCATTGAAAAACATGTTTTTCATATACCAGAAATGTTTGAAGCTACTGACTGAATGAAAGGAGCTGGCATCTCACTCTCTTTGAATCTTCTTTATCCTGCTAGGATTAGCAGGAAAAAGCAAAAAATTTCAGAATTGCACCTTGCAATGTGGAGATATTACTGTTTGTGCATTTACAATATTCATTGATTTTTGCCATTGAAAAACATGTTTTTCATATACCAGAAATGTTTGAAGCTACTGACTGAATGAAAGGAGCTGGCATCTCACTCTCTTTGAATCTTCTTTATCCTGCTAGGATTAGCAGGAAAAAGCAAAAAATTTCAGAATTGCACCTTGCAATGTGGAGATATTACTGTTTGTGCATTTACAATATTCATTGATTTTTGCCATTGAAAAACATGTTTTTCATATACCAGAAATGTTTGAAGCTACTGACTGAATGAAAGGAGCTGGCATCTCACTCTCTTTGAATCTTCATTATCCTGCTAGGATTAGCAGGAAAAAGCAAAAAATTTCAGAATTGCACCTTGCAATGTGGAGATATTACTGTTTGTGCATTTACAATATTCATTGATTTTTGCCATTGAAAAACATGTTTTTCATATACCAGAAATGTTTGAAGCTACTGACTGAATGAAAGGAGCTGGCATCTCACTCTCTTTGAATCTTCTTTATCCTGCTAGGATTAGCAGGAAAAAGCAAAAAATTTCAGAATTGCACCTTGCAATGTGGAGATATTACTGTTTGTGCATTTACAATATTCATTGATTTTTGCCATTGAAAAACATCCAGAAATGTTTGAAGCTACTGACTGAATGAAAGGAGCTGGCATCTCACTCTCTTTGAATCTTCTTTATCATGCTAGGATTAGCAGGAAAAAGCAAAAAATTTCAGAATTGCACCTTGCAATGTGGAGATATTACTGTTTGTGCATTTACAATATTCATTGATTTTTGCCATTGAAAAACGTTCAGAAATGTTTGAAGCTACTGACTGAATGAAAGGAGCTGGCATCTCACTCTCTTTGAATCTTCTTTATCATGCTAGGATTAGCAGGAAAAAGCAAAAAATTTCAGAATTGCACCTTGCAATGTGGAGATATTACTGTTTGTGCATTTACAATATTCATTGATTTTTGCCATTGAAAAACGTTTTTCATATACCAGAAATGTTTGAAGCTACTGACTGAATGAAAGGAGCTGGCATCTCACTCTCTTTGAATCTTCTTTATCCTGCTAGGATTAGCAGGAAAAAGCAAAAAATTTCAGAATTGCACCTTGCAATGTGGAGATATTACTGTTTGTGCATTTACAATATTCATTGATTTTTGCCATTGAAAAACATGTTTTTCATATACCAGAAATGTTTGAAGCTACTGACTGAATGAAAGGAGCTGGCATCTCACTCTCTTTGAATCTTCTTTATCCTGCTAGGATTAGCAGGAAAAAGCAAAAAATTTCAGAATTGCACCTTGCAATGTGGAGATATTACTGTTTGTGCATTTACAATATTCATTGATTTTTGCCATTGAAAAACATGTTTTTCATATACCAGAAATGTTTGAAGCTACTGACTGAATGAAAGGAGCTGGCATCTCACTCTCTTTGAATCTTCTTTATCCTGCTAGGATTAGCAGGAAAAAGCAAAAAATTTCAGAATTGCACCTTGCAATGTGGAGATATTACTGTTTGTGCATTTACAATATTCATTGATTTTTGCCATTGAAAAACATGTTTTTCATATACCAGAAATGTTTGAAGCTACTGACTGAATGAAAGGAGCTGGCATCTCACTCTCTTTGAATCTTCTTTATACTGCTAGGATTAGCAGGAAAAAGCAAAAAATTTCAGAATTGCACCTTGCAATGTGGAGATATTACTGTTTGTGCATTTACAATATTCATTGATTTTTGCCATTGAAAAACATGTTTTTCATATACCAGAAATGTTTGAAGCTACTGACTGAATGAAAGGAGCTGGCATCTCACTCTCTTTGAATCTTCTTTATCCTGCTAGGATTAGCAGGAAAAAGCAAAAAATTTCAGAATTGCACCTTGCAATGTGGAGATATTACTGTTTGTGCATTTACAATATTCATTGATTTTTGCCATTGAAAAACATGTTTTTCATATACCAGAAATGTTTGAAGCTACTGACTGAATGAAAGGAGCTGGCATCTCACTCTCTTTGAATCTTCTTTATCCTGCTAGGATTAGCAGGAAAAAGCAAAAAATTTCAGAATTGCACCTTGCAATGTGGAGATATTACTGTTTGTGCATTTACAATATTCATTGATTTTTGCCATTGAAAAACATCCAGAAATGTTTGAAGCTACTGACTGAATGAAAGGAGCTGGCATCTCACTCTCTTTGAATCTTCTTTATCATGCTAGGATTAGCAGGAAAAAGCAAAAAATTTCAGAATTGCACCTTGCAATGTGGAGATATTACTGTTTGTGCATTTACAATATTCATTGATTTTTGCCATTGAAAAACGTCCAGAAATGTTTGAAGCTACTGACTGAATGAAAGGAGCTGGCATCTCACTCTCTTTGAATCTTCTTTATCATGCTAGGATTAGCAGGAAAAAGCAAAAAATTTCAGAATTGCACCTTGCAATGTGGAGATATTACTGTTTGTGCATTTACAATATTCATTGATTTTTGCCATTGAAAAACGTCCAGAAATGTTTGAAGCTACTGACTGAATGAAAGGAGCTGGCATCTCACTCTCTTTGAATCTTCTTTATCATGCTAGGATTAGCAGGAAAAAGCAAAAAATTTCAGAATTGCACCTTGCAATGTGGAGATATTACTGTTTGTGCATTTACAATATTCATTGATTTTTGCCATTGAAAAACATCATGTTATTCATATACCAGAAATGTTTGAAGCTACTGACTGAATGAAAGGAGCTGGCATCTCACTCTCTTTGAATCTTCTTTATCCTGCTAGGATTAACAGGAAAAAGCAAAAAATTTCAGAATTGCACCTTGCAATGTGGAGATATTACTGTTTGTGCATTTACAATATTCATTGATTTTTGCCATTGAAAAACGTCCAGAAATGTTTGAAGCTACTGACTGAATGAAAGGAGCTGGCATCTCACTCTCTTTGAATCTTCTTTATCATGCTAGGATTAGCAGGAAAAAGCAAAAAATTTCAGAATTGCACCTTGCAATGTGGAGATATTACTGTTTGTGCATTTACAATATTCATTGATTTTTGCCATTGAAAAACATGTTTTTCATATACCAGAAATGTTTGAAGCTACTGACTGAATGAAAGGAGCTGGCATCTCACTCTCTTTGAATCTTCTTTATCATGCTAGGATTAACAGGAAAAAGCAAAAAATTTCAGAATTGCACCTTGCAATGTGGAGATATTACTGTTTGTGCATTTACAATATTCATTGATTTTTGCAATTGAAAAACGTCCAGAAATGTTTGAAGCTACTGACTGAATGAAAGGAGCTGGCATCTCACTCTCTTTGAATCTTCTTTATCATGCTAGGATTAGCAGGAAAAAGCAAAAAATTTCAGAATTGCACCTTGCAATGTGGAGATATTACTGTTTGTGCATTTACAATATTCATTGATTTTTGCAATTGAAAAACATGTTTTTCATATACCAGAAATGTTTGAAGCTACTGACTGAATGAAAGGAGCTGGCATCTCACTCTCTTTGAATCTTCTTTATCATGCTAGGATTAGCAGGAAAAAGCAAAAAATTTCAGAATTGCACCTTGCAATGTGGAGATATTACTGTTTGTGCATTTACAATATTCATTGATTTTTGCCATTGAAAAACATGTTTTTCATATACCAGGAATGTTTGAAGCTACTGACTGAATGAAAGGAGCTGGCATCTCACTCTCTTTGAATCTTCTTTATCCTGCTAGGATTAGCAGGAAAAAGCAAAAAATTTCAGAATTGCACCTTGCAATGTGGAGATATTACTGTTTGTGCATTTACAATATTCATTGATTTTTGCCATTGAAAAACGTCCAGAAATGTTTGAAGCTACTGACTGAATGAAAGGAGCTGGCATCTCACTCTCTTTGAATCTTCTTTATCCTGCTAGGATTAGCAGGAAAAAGCAAAAAATTTCAGAATTGCACCTTGCAATGTGGAGATATTACTGTTTGTGCATTTACAATATTCATTGATTTTTGCCATTGAAAAACATGTTTTTCATATACCAGGAATGTTTGAAGCTACTGACTGAATGAAAGGAGCTGGCATCTCACTCTCTTTGAATCTTCTTTATCCTGCTAGGATTAGCAGGAAAAAGCAAAAAATTTCAGAATTGCACCTTGCAATGTGGAGATATTACTGTTTGTGCATTTACAATATTCATTGATTTTTGCCATTGAAAAACATGTTTTTCATATACCAGAAATGTTTGAAGCTACTGACTGAATGAAAGGAGCTGGCATCTCACTCTCTTTGAATCTTCTTTATCCTGCTAGGATTAGCAGGAAAAAGCAAAAAATTTCAGAATTGCACCTTGCAATGTGGAGATATTACTGTTTGTGCATTTACAATATTCATTGATTTTTGCCATTGAAAAACATGTTTTTCATATACCAGAAATGTTTGAAGCTACTGACTGAATGAAAGGAGCTGGCATCTCACTCTCTTTGAATCTTCTTTATCCTGCTAGGATTAGCAGGAAAAAGCAAAAAATTTCAGAATTGCACCTTGCAATGTGGAGATATTACTGTTTGTGCATTTACAATATTCATTGATTTTTGCCATTGAAAAACATGTATTTCATATACCAGAAATGTTTGAAGCTACTGACTGAATGAAAGGAGCTGGCATCTCACTCTCTTTGAATCTTCTTTATCCTGCTAGGATTAGCAGGAAAAAGCAAAAAATTTCAGAATTGCACCTTGCAATGTGGAGATATTACTGTTTGTGCATTTACAATATTCATTGATTTTTGCCATTGAAAAACATGTTTTTCATATACCAGAAATGTTTGAAGCTACTGACTGAATGAAAGGAGCTGGCATCTCACTCTCTTTGAATCTTCTTTATCCTGCTAGGATTAGCAGGAAAAAGCAAAAAATTTCAGAATTGCACCTTGCAATGTGGAGATATTACTGTTTGTGCATTTACAATATTCATTGATTTTTGCCATTGAAAAACATGTTTTTCATATACCAGAAATGTTTGAAGCTACTGACTGAATGAAAGGAGCTGGCATCTCACTCTCTTTGAATCTTCTTTATCCTGCTAGGATTAGCAGGAAAAAGCAAAAAATTTCAGAATTGCACCTTGCAATGTGGAGATATTACTGTTTGTGCATTTACAATATTCATTGATTTTTGCCATTGAAAAACATGTTTTTCATATACCAGAAATGTTTGAAGCTACTGACTGAATGAAAGGAGCTGGCATCTCACTCTCTTTGAATCTTCATTATCCTGCTAGGATTAGCAGGAAAAAGCAAAAAATTTCAGAATTGCACCTTGCAATGTGGAGATATTACTGTTTGTGCATTTACAATATTCATTGATTTTTGCCATTGAAAAACATGTTTTTCATATACCAGAAATGTTTGAAGCTACTGACTGAATGAAAGGAGCTGGCATCTCACTCTCTTTGAATCTTCTTTATCCTGCTAGGATTAGCAGGAAAAAGCAAAAAATTTCAGAATTGCACCTTGCAATGTGGAGATATTACTGTTTGTGCATTTACAATATTCATTGATTTTTGCCATTGAAAAACATCCAGAAATGTTTGAAGCTACTGACTGAATGAAAGGAGCTGGCATCTCACTCTCTTTGAATCTTCTTTATCATGCTAGGATTAGCAGGAAAAAGCAAAAAATTTCAGAATTGCACCTTGCAATGTGGAGATATTACTGTTTGTGCATTTACAATATTCATTGATTTTTGCCATTGAAAAACGTCCAGAAATGTTTGAAGCTACTGACTGAATGAAAGGAACTGGCATCTCACTCTCTTTGAATCTTCTTTATCATGCTAGGATTAGCAGGAAAAAGCAAAAAATTTCAGAATTGCACCTTGCAATGTGGAGATATTACTGTTTGTGCATTTACAATATTCATTGATTTTTGCCATTGAAAAACGTTTTTCATATACCAGAAATGTTTGAAGCTACTGACTGAATTAAAGGAGCTGGCATCTCACTCTCTTTGAATCTTCTTTATCCTGCTAGGATTAGCAGGAAAAAGCAAAAAATTTCAGAATTGCACCTTGCAATGTGGAGATATTACTGTTTGTGCATTTACAATATTCATTGATTTTTGCCATTGAAAAACATGTTTTTCATATACCAGAAATGTTTGAAGCTACTGACTGAATGAAAGGAGCTGGCATCTCACTCTCTTTGAATCTTCTTTATCCTGCTAGGATTAGCAGGAAAAAGCAAAAAATTTCAGAATTGCACCTTGCAATGTGGAGATATTACTGTTTGTGCATTTACAATATTCATTGATTTTTGCCATTGAAAAACATGTTTTTCATATACCAGAAATGTTTGAAGCTACTGACTGAATGAAAGGAGCTGGCATCTCACTCTCTTTGAATCTTCTTTATCCTGCTAGGATTAGCAGGAAAAAGCAAAAAATTTCAGAATTGCACCTTGCAATGTGGAGATATTACTGTTTGTGCATTTACAATATTCATTGATTTTTGCCATTGAAAAACATGTTTTTCATATACCAGAAATGTTTGAAGCTACTGACTGAATGAAAGGAGCTGGCATCTCACTCTCTTTGAATCTTCTTTATCCTGCTAGGATTAGCAGGAAAAAGCAAAAAATTTCAGAATTGCACCTTGCAATGTGGAGATATTACTGTTTGTGCATTTACAATATTCATTGATTTTTGCCATTGAAAAACATGTTTTTCATATACCAGAAATGTTTGAAGCTACTGACTGAATGAAAGGAGCTGGCATCTCACTCTCTTTGAATCTTCTTTATCCTGCTAGGATTAGCAGGAAAAAGCAAAAAATTTCAGAATTGCACCTTGCAATGTGGAGATATTACTGTTTGTGCATTTACAATATTCATTGATTTTTGCCATTGAAAAACATGTATTTCATATACCAGAAATGTTTGAAGCTACTGACTGAATGAAAGGAGCTGGCATCTCACTCTCTTTGAATCTTCTTTATCCTGCTAGGATTAGCAGGAAAAAGCAAAAAATTTCAGAATTGCACCTTGCAATGTGGAGATATTACTGTTTGTGCATTTACAATATTCATTGATTTTTGCCATTGAAAAACATGTTTTTCATATACCAGAAATGTTTGAAGCTACTGACTGAATGAAAGGAGCTGGCATCTCACTCTCTTTGAATCTTCTTTATCCTGCTAGGATTAGCAGGAAAAAGCAAAAAATTTCAGAATTGCACCTTGCAATGTGGAGATATTACTGTTTGTGCATTTACAATATTCATTGATTTTTGCCATTGAAAAACATGTTTTTCATATACCAGAAATGTTTGAAGCTACTGACTGAATGAAAGGAGCTGGCATCTCACTCTCTTTGAATCTTCTTTATCCTGCTAGGATTAGCAGGAAAAAGCAAAAAATTTCAGAATTGCACCTTGCAATGTGGAGATATTACTGTTTGTGCATTTACAATATTCATTGATTTTTGCCATTGAAAAACATGTTTTTCATATACCAGAAATGTTTGAAGCTACTGACTGAATGAAAGGAGCTGGCATCTCACTCTCTTTGAATCTTCATTATCCTGCTAGGATTAGCAGGAAAAAGCAAAAAATTTCAGAATTGCACCTTGCAATGTGGAGATATTACTGTTTGTGCATTTACAATATTCATTGATTTTTGCCATTGAAAAACATGTTTTTCATATACCAGAAATGTTTGAAGCTACTGACTGAATGAAAGGAGCTGGCATCTCACTCTCTTTGAATCTTCTTTATCCTGCTAGGATTAGCAGGAAAAAGCAAAAAATTTCAGAATTGCACCTTGCAATGTGGAGATATTACTGTTTGTGCATTTACAATATTCATTGATTTTTGCCATTGAAAAACATCCAGAAATGTTTGAAGCTACTGACTGAATGAAAGGAGCTGGCATCTCACTCTCTTTGTTTTACCATATTTTTTTTATTTTTAAAAACCAATTTAACAGGGGAATAACAATCGTAGCATAAAAGTAATGACAAAAGAATGTTCGTAGTAAAGGGAAAATTCTGAGGGAAGGGGAAGGGAAAAAGGTATAAACAGGAATGGATAAACAGGAAAGATGGGAGAAATTTGTTCGTCAAAAAATATATACGATAGTACATAAACTTGAACAATTTAAGCACACATTACTATCAATAGCAAATTAGACATATTAATGAGCTAAACATGACACACATTGAGATGTTCCAGCATTATAAGAAGGTTGAGGGAACCTAGTGGACCAAATATCCCACTTCCTAGAGAATTTAATTAAGTTATTGTTGATAAGGGCAAATCTGAGTTCAAATATTCTGTGAAGATTCATCTTATCAACTAAGTCCTCCAGAGTGGGGACGTGTGACTTTCTCCAATAAAAAGCCAATGCGTTCTTACAAACTGAAAATAAATGAATCACCAGAGATCTTTCAAATGACTTGCATGATTCAAGATCCAAGGATAGTAAAGCCCTTTGAGGGGTCAATACTAATGGTCTACCTAAAAGATCATCAACCAAAGAAGAGATCTGAGCCCATAGATTACGGATTTTCGTGCAGCTCCAAAAGAGATGTAAAAGATCTCCCCTAAGGCCGCACTCCCTCCAACAAAGGGGAGAGTTGCTGGGCTTTATATGATGTAGCCTGATTGGAGTGTAATACCATCTGGTTAGAATTTTGAAGTAGGCCTCTTGTAAGGGCATAGATATATTAGAGGCTTGGGAAAAAAGAACAGCATTCTCCCATTGGTCGGATTGGAAATTGAGTTTTAGGTCTTTTTCCCATCTTATCATGTAAAGGTGTTTTTGAAAAGAAAGGTCATTATTGAAACTGTTATATATGTGTCTCAGGCTCCAAAAAATTTTATGGGATGGGTTGCTTAACAGGTTCACCGAGGTTTCAGAAATGATAAGTTTGCCAGAAATGAATTCCCGAATTATGTTTTTTAAATGAGAATATAAAAAGAAATCAGAAGAGGGTAAGTTGAATCTTTTTTTAAGAGTTTGGAAAGGAATAAAAACAGAAGCTTCATACAGGTCTCCAATTTTTCTCAACCCTTTATTGTCCCATTGATCTGGAATGGAAGAGTTATATAGATCAGCAACAAAACCAATTGGGAAATTTTTGACAAGAGAAAGCTTAACCATATCAGAATCTTTCAAGGAGCTCTTTTTCTTTCTTTTAGCGATTTTTTTCCAAGCGTCAATAATCGCCTGGAAAATAGGGTGGGAAGAATCATGAGTGCACTGTTTAAAGAGATGCCTAAGTAACAAATCACGAGGAGAGGAGCCGTTATTTAAGAAAGTCTCTAGAATCATCCAAGCTGGGGGACTGTCAGAATTAAACCAATTACTGCTCTGTTTGATAAGGTTTGCCAAATAATAAGCGGAAATATTAGGGTGGCTCAGACCTCCGTTACTTTTATTCTTGTACAATATATCTGCAGATATCCTCGCACGTTTATTATCCCAGACATAAGAATTAATCTGATTTTGGATTTTTTGAACAAAGATGTGGGAAATAGCTAAAGGAAGGTTGCGGAAAAAATATAAAATTTTGGGAAGAACAAACATCTTGATAGAGAGGACTCTACCCCACCACGACAAATCTCTCTTCATAAAGTCCATCAAATCTCCTCGGACGATGTCATCAATCAGAACCAGATTGTCAGAGATTGTTGAGTTAATATTTTTACCAATACTGATCCCCAAATAAATCAGATTGCGTTTAGCCACACCAAAGGAAAATCTCGAGTGTAAAACCTCTCTCGTCTGACGGTCCAGATTAATGTTTAAAAGTTTAGACTTCTCATTATTGATCTTAAAATAAGAAATCTGAGAGAATATTTCTAGAACCTTCGAAACCTCCGCAACTGAATTTATTGGGTCCAGCAGGGAAAGCATAACATCATCTGCAAAGAGGCCAATTTTAAATTCTCGAGATGGGGTAGATATCCCTCTGATGTCAGTATTTTCTCTGATCCTCTGAGCAAGAGGCTCCATAGCCAGGACAAAGAGAAGAGGGGAAAGCGGGCAACCCTGTCTAGTACCATTTGTAATAGGGATTGGGTTTGAGAGATAATTGTTAACATAGATTTTTGCTTGGGGGTTAGAATAAAGGGCCATAATTGAAGAGAGAAAATTGTTGTCAAAACCAAATTTAATAAGGGTCAATTTAAGGTATAGCCAATTTAGCCTGTCGAAAGCTTTTTCAGCATCTAGGGCAAGCAATGAAGTTGGGAGTTTCGCCGTATTGATAACCTTAATAATATTCAAGAGTCTTCTAGAGCCATCAGTTGCTTGTCTCCCACCAACGAAGCCAATTTGATCGTCGTTGATGAGAGATGGGAGAATAGTCGATAAACGATTGGCCAGAATTTTCGAATATATCTTAATGTCAGTATTAATTAGCGAAATGGGCCTATAATTTTTAACATTATCTCTCTCTTCTTTAGACTTGGGTATTAAGGTAATGGTAGCTTCCAGCATTTCTGAGGGGAAAGAGCTTATTGAGGAAGCATGATTGAAAATTTTCGTAAGAGGGAGAGAAAGTAGGTCGCAAAAAGTTTTATAATACTCATTAATGAACCCATCTGGACCCGGGGCCTTGAAAGCTTTAAGTTGCTTTATTGTGTTAATAATTTCAAGGTTAGAAAAAGGCTTGTTCAATGACTCGTGATCCAGAGGGCTCAATTTCGGTAGGTTAATGGAGGATAGAAATTTGTTGATTGCGTCTGGGTGAGGATGGGGAATTAGAGGGTCAGTCTTGATATTATAGAGTTTTTTGTAAAAGTCTGCAAACTGGTTCACTATATCTTTAGGGTGACAAAACGTTATTCCACTATCATTCCTTATTTTATCTATTCTATTAATTGCTCTTTTACATTTAACTAGGCGGGCCATAAAGCGGGTAGGTTTATTTAGAGCCGCATAGTAATTAAATTTTGATTTCCGAATAATCGCATCATAGGAAGAAGAAATTTCTGATTTTAGCTCTACCCTTAAATTTGACAGTTCCTTTTGAATTATTAGGGAAGGGGAAGGAAGATTAATTTGCTCTAGTTCTTTTTCCCTAATCAGTTTTTGAAGAGAATTTATTTTTGTTCTTTTTTCTTTTTTTTCAGATGAGGATATCTGCATTAGTACACCACGAAGGACGGCCTTGTGAGCACACCAGCTGGAGAAGGGATTAGATAAATCTGGGGTATCATTTTCCTTAAAATAATCAGAAATAGCTTTTTCAATAATTTTTTTGTTCTTGGGGTTATGAATAAGTGAAGATCTACATTTCCAAAGAAAACCATTTTTAATAAGAGGACCAATGTGAATTTCACATGACGTAGGGGCATGATCTGATAGCGACCTGAGGCCTATAGATACGTTAGAGAATTTGGGTAAAGAAAAGACGTCAGTTACTATTAAGTCAATTCTAGAGGCCGTTTGGTGTGCATCCGAAAAGTGTGAGAATTCTTTGGATGTAGTTTGCAGACATCTAAATGTGTCAAATAGTTCATTTTTATAGAGCCAGTTATTTAGCGTCGGGTATAAGTGGCGGCTGGGGGAGGAAGAGTCCATATGCCCATCCGGAACCATGTTGAAATCTCCCAAAAAAATCAATTCGCCTCTCCTAACCTCTTCAACCTTTCTAAAAACCTTGTTCAAAAAGGGTATTTGCTTTTTATTTGGGGCATATAGGTTAACAACAGTGCACTCATGATTATTTAGTTTACAGAGCAATATATGAAACCTTCCATTGGGATCTTTATGCTGATCCAAAAACTCAAATGGGACCGAGTCTTTGATCACTGTAGCTACACCGGCTTTTTTCCGGTCGCTAGTGGATTCAAATATATGAGGGTAGCGCTTGTGGGTGAAGGTAGGATGTTTCCCCTCGGCAAACCTTGTCTCCTGAAGACACGCAACATCAGCACCAAGATGACCCAATTCCTTCCAAAGGGAGAATCTCTTATTGGGACTGTTTAGGCCTCTTACATTGTAAGTGATGATCTTAATGGGCATAGGTAAATTAGCGATCAGAATAAGCCAAAAGGATAGGGGTCAGTTGGTCCAACAAATTCCCAAAAAATAAATCAATCAACAATCAAAGCTGGAATACACTATCTCACTATTAACTCAAAGATAGTAATAACAATAACCAAATATTCAAAGAAAAAAGAAAAAACGAATCAAAAAATCTCCTGAGGGAACCTTCACCGTAAAGGTTCTCCCTCAGATTGGGGGGGAAAAATAATGTGGACAAGCCTCGAAGGCTAAATATAAAGAAGAATGAAAAATCTAGTATGACATATTAGGTGAGGTGGTGAGTAAGTTTATTTTTAATAAAAGGGCTCCCGAAAGAGTAGTGTTTCACATTTCAACGGTGGGGTATCTTTGCAGCTTTGTGGGGAATGTCCCTTATAAAGTCAAAAAATTTAGGGCCTTCATCAGGATCTGTAAGAGTAAATGTTTTCCCGTTAAAGAAAATCAGCAACTTAACTGGAAAGCCCCACCTATACGGGATATTCATACCTCTCAGTCTATCTGTGGTCAATTTGTATGACCTTCTTGCGTCCATGGTTTCTTTGGAAAAATCTGAAAAGATTTTTAGGTGTGAGAAAGGCTCAGGAAAAGTCCTGTTTTCCCTGATATATTTCAAAATTCTCTCTTTGGTCGAGAAAAAATGTAACCTAACTATTACATCTCTAGGGAGATCCGAGGAGATGGAGGTCGGACGAAATAAGCGGTGTGCCCTATCAATGATAAGATCCTGCTCAGAAAGGGATGGGATTGTCTGGTGAAGTAAGTCTTTGACATAGGTCGAGATATCTGAAGGAGATATATTCTCAGATACGCCTCTAATTTTCAAATTATTTCTCCTGCTTCTATCCTCCAAATCCGCCACTTTTAATCTGAGTCTCTTAAGCTCTGTTTTAATTTCTAGATTGTCAGAAGAGACAGACTCTACCTTTCCCTCCACCGTTTCGAGCCTTTTAGTGTTTTCTTCCAATTTAACCCCAAACGCTTCCAAAGTAGTTTTCATGGTGTCAACTTGTTTCTCGAAGCCCAGTTTCATATTTCTGTCAATCGTCTTTAAAAGATTGTCCAGATATGAACCAAGGTCGGTATTTCCCAAATCTTGAGAAATGGTCATTTTGACCGGGACATTAGGCGTAAAATCGGAGGGTGAAGGGGAAAAGTCTTTTTTAGGGCGTCTCTTATCTGGACTAGGATTAGGAGACGGGTCCGAGGATTCCTCCTCCGAACTCGGAGCCAATGAAGAATATTTGTTGCTCCAGTCTCCTGGGTCCCTTCTCTTTGAAGAGATGGAAACATCCATCTCTTCTACTTTTCTTTCCTTAATTACTGTAGAAGAGGCAGGTTTAGCGACAGGGATTCTCTGTGGTTTTGGAGAAAATAGACTTTTAGCAGAGTCTTTGGTGGGAGAGCTTACTTTAAAACTCTGTCTGTCGTCAGGATTTCTATGAGGTGATCTGGACTTAAGTGGACTAATAGTATTGACAGTATCTTCTGAGGGATTTGAAAAAGAAGAGCGTTGAGAGGACTTCGCTCTTACCGCACTAGTTTTAAGGGGGGCTTCCAAAGACTTTTGGGTATTTTTTTTGTTAGCCGCCATTGTAAGAAAAAAAAAAAGAAAATAAGTCCTAAATGTATATATAAGGAAAACACCAAAAAGACAATGGAAATATTTAACCTAGAGAGTGGACAGAAGACTTTAGAGTAGCAAAATGATTAGGAACAATGACTGGAAGAAATTAGCATTAAACAAATATCATTCCAATAAGAGGCAATCAATACCCTTAAAGACTGCAGAATTATGTACCCCCTAGAATGCAATCCTTTAAATGTAAATCACAATCAAAAATATCAAGAAAAATAGTAAACTTGACCTGAGGGATAAAAATAAAAGGCACATATAGTTCTTAACAGAAAACTAATTATTGTGGAAACTTGCAGATCTGTAGAGTTCCATGGGCACCAACTGTTATATGTATATCAGGTAGCGAAGTCACAGTATATATATATGGAGGCAGAAGCAATTCCTCCTATCCCCCACCTCCCTCAAAGTCAAGTCTCACAATTAAAATGATTGTACAAAGTTTGGTGTTTAATGGACCTCTGTATCAGTACTGATATAAAATCAGCACCATGGACAGCAGTGCAAAGCGATGTTGCAGCAGGAGGCAGGAGAATTAACTAATGTAAAATCAGCACCATGGACAGCAGTACAGAGCGATGCTATAGCAGGGGCAGGAGAGTTTGACTGAAATCAGCACCATGGACAGCAGTTCAAATCAGCACCATGGACAGCAGTGCAGAGCGACGCCAGCAGAGGGCAGGAGAATTTGATCAGCACCATGGACAGCAGTGCTGAGCTACGCCGCAGCAGGGGGCGGGAGATTTAAAGAATATCAGCTGATTGTGAGTATGAGACAGTGGAGGGCAGCGGTGCTGCTGCAGCAAGGGACCAAAGGCAAGTTCAAGGCTCAGCAGCGCTACCACAGGAGGGGGAGGCAGTCACAAAGGTCAGCAGGGTCCAGATACCTGAGGGGCACTATCAGCAGAGCGGCACAACGGGGAAAGACGGAGCGGACCTCAGGCACCAGCGGCGCTCACCAGCTGGAAGCAGAAGGAACGGAGCGGCCCCTTATCAGAGGGAGGGGGGATACCGCCGCCACTGTATAAGCCCTGGGGACGTGGGGACACCTGCTATATATACCAGCGGTGCCTGTAATCAGAGGGAAGCTTGGTATGCCGGCTCCTGAACAGAGGAGGGGGGACCGCTACTATGTGAACAGCCCGGAGCGCAGGTAACAGCCGCAAAGGAGAGGAGAGAGCCGGGTGCAGACAGCAGCGGTGGCAGTGAGCCGAGGGGGGGGAAAGGGACGCAGCAGCTTCACAGGGACACCAGGGGACACCGTTACCACCGGAGCAGCCCCAGAACCACGGCAACAGACCCCCAGAAACCCGATAAAAGCCCCGGCTTCAGCCAGGGCTTATCTGACCTGTACAGAAGTAATCAGTATGCAGTCCCGCTCCGTCTCAGTCTCCTGAACTCCGCGTCGTACAGGCTAGGCTAGGCTCACGGTCCCTTGTCGGCAGCAGGGGTCTTATCCACGGGGACCAGTGGGGTTGGGAATCTTTGGTCCGGAGGTGGCAGCGCCTCTTCTTTATGGAGTAAGGTCCTGCGGGTCCGGTCCCGACCTCCGTGAAGTAACGATAGTTGATTGCAGGGCAGGGATTTCCAAGCTGTCGCCGGTGTCCCGGTCTCAGTCCCCTCTTCTCTTTTCTTTCTTGGATCCGTTGAAAGAACAGCTGAAACTGCTGTAGGGTCCCGCTCCCAAAGTAAAAGGCGGAGCAGAGCAGACCTTTACTGCTATTCCAGTCACTTCAAAGCAGCGCTGCTGAGCGACTGGAAACAAGAAAAGGGCCGCAGAGTGACTGGAATCAAGAAAAGGGCCGCCAGTGATCGCCTGGGTGTCAGAACCAGAACCAAAATGTGCCACCCCGTGGATTAAAAATAAGCTCTGACAACAGTCAGGGGGCCCAGTATATAATGTTCAGTTAAATGAAGTGAGAGAAATATGTGCCCCCACCGATCTGTGAGCTTAAAGGGGCACGTCACAGCCTCAAGGACTGGAATGCTCACCAGGACTTACCGCAGCTGCATATAAAGCCTGCTGATAGTCCTTAAGTCCGGTATAAAACGATGTAATCCTGGGTCCGGAGGTAGAAGGGCATAAATGGGTCCACAATCCTGTAGGGCCACGTTACAGAGTCACTTCAATGGTGGATTCTGAGCCTCACCCAAATGTCTGAGCACAAAACATCTCCAGGGTTGATGGGGTTAGCAGGGATTCTTTGGTGTCAAAATGATCCCTGAATGATAGGAAGTCCAAATATATAAGAATTTTGAAAAAAAATCTTCTTTTTGTTGCTTAAAAAGTAGCTTTAAAGCGAAGCCCTCAGGGAGCTCAGGATCAAGCTGCCATCTCGTCCTGTGCTCAGGCCACTCCCCCATCTCACTCTCTTTGAATCTTCTTTATCATGCTAGGATTAGCAGGAAAAAGCAAAAAATTTCAGAATTGCACCTTGCAATGTGGAGATATTACTGTTTGTGCATTTACAATATTCATTGATTTTTGCCATTGAAAAACGTCCAGAAATGTTTGAAGCTACTGACTGAATGAAAGGAGCTGGCATCTCACTCTCTTTGAATCTTCTTTATCATGCTAGGATTAGCAGGAAAAAGCAAAAAATTTCAGAATTGCACCTTGCAATGTGGAGATATTACTGTTTGTGCATTTACAATATTCATTGATTTTTGCCATTGAAAAACGTTTTTCATATACCAGAAATGTTTGAAGCTACTGACTGAATGAAAGGAGCTGGCATCTCACTCTCTTTGAATCTTCTTTATCCTGCTAGGATTAGCAGGAAAAAGCAAAAAATTTCAGAATTGCACCTTGCAATGTGGAGATATTACTGTTTGTGCATTTACAATATTCATTGATTTTTGCCATTGAAAAACATGTTTTTCATATACCAGAAATGTTTGAAGCTACTGACTGAATGAAAGGAGCTGGCATCTCACTCTCTTTGAATCTTCTTTATCCTGCTAGGATTAGCAGGAAAAAGCAAAAAATTTCAGAATTGCACCTTGCAATGTGGAGATATTACTGTTTGTGCATTTACAATATTCATTGATTTTTGCCATTGAAAAACATGTTTTTCATATACCAGAAATGTTTGAAGCTACTGACTGAATGAAAGGAGCTGGCATCTCACTCTCTTTGAATCTTCTTTATCCTGCTAGGATTAGCAGGAAAAAGCAAAAAATTTCAGAATTGCACCTTGCAATGTGGAGATATTACTGTTTGTGCATTTACAATATTCATTGATTTTTGCCATTGAAAAACATGTTTTTCATATACCAGAAATGTTTGAAGCTACTGACTGAATGAAAGGAGCTGGCATCTCACTCTCTTTGAATCTTCTTTATCCTGCTAGGATTAGCAGGAAAAAGCAAAAAATTTCAGAATTGCACCTTGCAATGTGGAGATATTACTGTTTGTGCATTTACAATATTCATTGATTTTTGCCATTGAAAAACATGTTTTTCATATACCAGAAATGTTTGAAGCTACTGACTGAATGAAAGGAGCTGGCATCTCACTCTCTTTGAATCTTCTTTATCCTGCTAGGATTAGCAGGAAAAAGCAAAAAATTTCAGAATTGCACCTTGCAATGTGGAGATATTACTGTTTGTGCATTTACAATATTCATTGATTTTTGCCATTGAAAAACATGTTTTTCATATACCAGAAATGTTTGAAGCTACTGACTGAATGAAAGGAGCTGGCATCTCACTCTCTTTGAATCTTCTTTATCCTGCTAGGATTAGCAGGAAAAAGCAAAAAATTTCAGAATTGCACCTTGCAATGTGGAGATATTACTGTTTGTGCATTTACAATATTCATTGATTTTTGCCATTGAAAAACATCCAGAAATGTTTGAAGCTACTGACTGAATGAAAGGAGCTGGCATCTCACTCTCTTTGAATCTTCTTTATCATGCTAGGATTAGCAGGAAAAAGCAAAAAATTTCAGAATTGCACCTTGCAATGTGGAGATATTACTGTTTGTGCATTTACAATATTCATTGATTTTTGCCATTGAAAAACGTTTTTCATATACCAGAAATGTTTGAAGCTACTGACTGAATGAAAGGAGCTGGCATCTCACTCTCTTTGAATCTTCTTTATCATGCTAGGATTAGCAGGAAAAAGCAAAAAATTTCAGAATTGCACCTTGCAATGTGGAGATATTACTGTTTGTGCATTTACAATATTCATTGATTTTTGCCATTGAAAAACATGTTTTTCATATACCAGAAATGTTTGAAGCTACTGACTGAATGAAAGGAGCTGGCATCTCACTCTCTTTGAATCTTCTTTATCATGCTAGGATTAGCAGGAAAAAGCAAAAAATTTCAGAATTGCACCTTGCAATGTGGAGATATTACTGTTTGTGCATTTACAATATTCATTGATTTTTGCCATTGAAAAACATGTTTTTCATATACCAGAAATGTTTGAAGCTACTGACTGAATGAAAGGAGCTGGCATCTCACTCTCTTTGAATCTTCTTTATCATGCTAGGATTAGCAGGAAAAAGCAAAAAATTTCAGAATTGCACCTTGCAATGTGGAGATATTACTGTTTGTGCATTTACAATATTCATTGATTTTTGCCATTGAAAAACATGTTTTTCATATACCAGAAATGTTTGAAGCTACTGACTGAATGAAAGGAGCTGGCATCTCACTCTCTTTGAATCTTCTTTATCATGCTAGGATTAACAGGAAAAAGCAAAAAATTTCAGAATTGCACCTTGCAATGTGGAGATATTACTGTTTGTGCATTTACAATATTCATTGATTTTTGCCATTGAAAAACGTCCAGAAATGTTTGAAGCTACTGACTGAATGAAAGGAGCTGGCATCTCACTCTCTTTGAATCTTCTTTATCATGCTAGGATTAGCAGGAAAAAGCAAAAAATTTCAGAATTGCACCTTGCAATGTGGAGATATTACTGTTTGTGCATTTACAATATTCATTGATTTTTGCCATTGAAAAACATGTTTTTCATATACCAGAAATGTTTGAAGCTACTGACTGAATGAAAGGAGCTGGCATCTCACTCTCTTTGAATCTTCTTTATCATGCTAGGATTAACAGGAAAAAGCAAAAAATTTCAGAATTGCACCTTGCAATGTGGAGATATTACTGTTTGTGCATTTACAATATTCATTGATTTTTGCAATTGAAAAACGTCCAGAAATGTTTGAAGCTACTGACTGAATGAAAGGAGCTGGCATCTCACTCTCTTTGAATCTTCTTTATCATGCTAGGATTAGCAGGAAAAAGCAAAAAATTTCAGAATTGCACCTTGCAATGTGGAGATATTACTGTTTGTGCATTTACAATATTCATTGATTTTTGCAATTGAAAAACATGTTTTTCATATACCAGAAATGTTTGAAGCTACTGACTGAATGAAAGGAGCTGGCATCTCACTCTCTTTGAATCTTCTTTATCATGCTAGGATTAGCAGGAAAAAGCAAAAAATTTCAGAATTGCACCTTGCAATGTGGAGATATTACTGTTTGTGCATTTACAATATTCATTGATTTTTGCCATTGAAAAACATGTTTTTCATATACCAGGAATGTTTGAAGCTACTGACTGAATGAAAGGAGCTGGCATCTCACTCTCTTTGAATCTTCTTTATCCTGCTAGGATTAGCAGGAAAAAGCAAAAAATTTCAGAATTGCACCTTGCAATGTGGAGATATTACTGTTTGTGCATTTACAATATTCATTGATTTTTGCCATTGAAAAACGTCCAGAAATGTTTGAAGCTACTGACTGAATGAAAGGAGCTGGCATCTCACTCTCTTTGAATCTTCTTTATCCTGCTAGGATTAGCAGGAAAAAGCAAAAAATTTCAGAATTGCACCTTGCAATGTGGAGATATTACTGTTTGTGCATTTACAATATTCATTGATTTTTGCCATTGAAAAACATGTTTTTCATATACCAGGAATGTTTGAAGCTACTGACTGAATGAAAGGAGCTGGCATCTCACTCTCTTTGAATCTTCTTTATCCTGCTAGGATTAGCAGGAAAAAGCAAAAAATTTCAGAATTGCACCTTGCAATGTGGAGATATTACTGTTTGTGCATTTACAATATTCATTGATTTTTGCCATTGAAAAACATGTTTTTCATATACCAGAAATGTTTGAAGCTACTGACTGAATGAAAGGAGCTGGCATCTCACTCTCTTTGAATCTTCTTTATCCTGCTAGGATTAGCAGGAAAAAGCAAAAAATTTCAGAATTGCACCTTGCAATGTGGAGATATTACTGTTTGTGCATTTACAATATTCATTGATTTTTGCCATTGAAAAACATGTTTTTCATATACCAGAAATGTTTGAAGCTACTGACTGAATGAAAGGAGCTGGCATCTCACTCTCTTTGAATCTTCTTTATCCTGCTAGGATTAGCAGGAAAAAGCAAAAAATTTCAGAATTGCACCTTGCAATGTGGAGATATTACTGTTTGTGCATTTACAATATTCATTGATTTTTGCCATTGAAAAACATGTATTTCATATACCAGAAATGTTTGAAGCTACTGACTGAATGAAAGGAGCTGGCATCTCACTCTCTTTGAATCTTCTTTATCCTGCTAGGATTAGCAGGAAAAAGCAAAAAATTTCAGAATTGCACCTTGCAATGTGGAGATATTACTGTTTGTGCATTTACAATATTCATTGATTTTTGCCATTGAAAAACATGTTTTTCATATACCAGAAATGTTTGAAGCTACTGACTGAATGAAAGGAGCTGGCATCTCACTCTCTTTGAATCTTCTTTATCCTGCTAGGATTAGCAGGAAAAAGCAAAAAATTTCAGAATTGCACCTTGCAATGTGGAGATATTACTGTTTGTGCATTTACAATATTCATTGATTTTTGCCATTGAAAAACATGTTTTTCATATACCAGAAATGTTTGAAGCTACTGACTGAATGAAAGGAGCTGGCATCTCACTCTCTTTGAATCTTCTTTATCCTGCTAGGATTAGCAGGAAAAAGCAAAAAATTTCAGAATTGCACCTTGCAATGTGGAGATATTACTGTTTGTGCATTTACAATATTCATTGATTTTTGCCATTGAAAAACATGTTTTTCATATACCAGAAATGTTTGAAGCTACTGACTGAATGAAAGGAGCTGGCATCTCACTCTCTTTGAATCTTCATTATCCTGCTAGGATTAGCAGGAAAAAGCAAAAAATTTCAGAATTGCACCTTGCAATGTGGAGATATTACTGTTTGTGCATTTACAATATTCATTGATTTTTGCCATTGAAAAACATGTTTTTCATATACCAGAAATGTTTGAAGCTACTGACTGAATGAAAGGAGCTGGCATCTCACTCTCTTTGAATCTTCTTTATCCTGCTAGGATTAGCAGGAAAAAGCAAAAAATTTCAGAATTGCACCTTGCAATGTGGAGATATTACTGTTTGTGCATTTACAATATTCATTGATTTTTGCCATTGAAAAACATCCAGAAATGTTTGAAGCTACTGACTGAATGAAAGGAGCTGGCATCTCACTCTCTTTGAATCTTCTTTATCATGCTAGGATTAGCAGGAAAAAGCAAAAAATTTCAGAATTGCACCTTGCAATGTGGAGATATTACTGTTTGTGCATTTACAATATTCATTGATTTTTGCCATTGAAAAACGTCCAGAAATGTTTGAAGCTACTGACTGAATGAAAGGAGCTGGCATCTCACTCTCTTTGAATCTTCTTTATCATGCTAGGATTAGCAGGAAAAAGCAAAAAATTTCAGAATTGCACCTTGCAATGTGGAGATATTACTGTTTGTGCATTTACAATATTCATTGATTTTTGCCATTGAAAAACGTTTTTCATATACCAGAAATGTTTGAAGCTACTGACTGAATGAAAGGAGCTGGCATCTCACTCTCTTTGAATCTTCTTTATCCTGCTAGGATTAGCAGGAAAAAGCAAAAAATTTCAGAATTGCACCTTGCAATGTGGAGATATTACTGTTTGTGCATTTACAATATTCATTGATTTTTGCCATTGAAAAACATGTTTTTCATATACCAGAAATGTTTGAAGCTACTGACTGAATGAAAGGAGCTGGCATCTCACTCTCTTTGAATCTTCTTTATCCTGCTAGGATTAGCAGGAAAAAGCAAAAAATTTCAGAATTGCACCTTGCAATGTGGAGATATTACTGTTTGTGCATTTACAATATTCATTGATTTTTGCCATTGAAAAACATGTTTTTCATATACCAGAAATGTTTGAAGCTACTGACTGAATGAAAGGAGCTGGCATCTCACTCTCTTTGAATCTTCTTTATCCTGCTAGGATTAGCAGGAAAAAGCAAAAAATTTCAGAATTGCACCTTGCAATGTGGAGATATTACTGTTTGTGCATTTACAATATTCATTGATTTTTGCCATTGAAAAACATGTTTTTCATATACCAGAAATGTTTGAAGCTACTGACTGAATGAAAGGAGCTGGCATCTCACTCTCTTTGAATCTTCTTTATACTGCTAGGATTAGCAGGAAAAAGCAAAAAATTTCAGAATTGCACCTTGCAATGTGGAGATATTACTGTTTGTGCATTTACAATATTCATTGATTTTTGCCATTGAAAAACATGTTTTTCATATACCAGAAATGTTTGAAGCTACTGACTGAATGAAAGGAGCTGGCATCTCACTCTCTTTGAATCTTCTTTATCCTGCTAGGATTAGCAGGAAAAAGCAAAAAATTTCAGAATTGCACCTTGCAATGTGGAGATATTACTGTTTGTGCATTTACAATATTCATTGATTTTTGCCATTGAAAAACGTTTTTCATATACCAGAAATGTTTGAAGCTACTGACTGAATGAAAGGAGCTGGCATCTCACTCTCTTTGAATCTTCTTTATCCTGCTAGGATTAGCAGGAAAAAGCAAAAAATTTCAGAATTGCACCTTGCAATGTGGAGATATTACTGTTTGTGCATTTACAATATTCATTGATTTTTGCCATTGAAAAACATGTTTTTCATATACCAGAAATGTTTGAAGCTACTGACTGAATGAAAGGAGCTGGCATCTCACTCTCTTTGAATCTTCTTTATCCTGCTAGGATTAGCAGGAAAAAGCAAAAAATTTCAGAATTGCACCTTGCAATGTGGAGATATTACTGTTTGTGCATTTACAATATTCATTGATTTTTGCCATTGAAAAACATGTTTTTCATATACCAGAAATGTTTGAAGCTACTGACTGAATGAAAGGAGCTGGCATCTCACTCTCTTTGAATCTTCTTTATCCTGCTAGGATTAGCAGGAAAAAGCAAAAAATTTCAGAATTGCACCTTGCAATGTGGAGATATTACTGTTTGTGCATTTACAATATTCATTGATTTTTGCCATTGAAAAACATGTTTTTCATATACCAGAAATGTTTGAAGCTACTGACTGAATGAAAGGAGCTGGCATCTCACTCTCTTTGAATCTTCTTTATCCTGCTAGGATTAGCAGGAAAAAGCAAAAAATTTCAGAATTGCACCTTGCAATGTGGAGATATTACTGTTTGTGCATTTACAATATTCATTGATTTTTGCCATTGAAAAACATGTTTTTCATATACCAGAAATGTTTGAAGCTACTGACTGAATGAAAGGAGCTGGCATCTCACTCTCTTTGAATCTTCTTTATCCTGCTAGGATTAGCAGGAAAAAGCAAAAAATTTCAGAATTGCACCTTGCAATGTGGAGATATTACTGTTTGTGCATTTACAATATTCATTGATTTTTGCCATTGAAAAACATGTTTTTCATATACCAGAAATGTTTGAAGCTACTGACTGAATGAAAGGAGCTGGCATCTCACTCTCTTTGAATCTTCTTTATCCTGCTAGGATTAGCAGGAAAAAGCAAAAAATTTCAGAATTGCACCTTGCAATGTGGAGATATTACTGTTTGTGCATTTACAATATTCATTGATTTTTGCCATTGAAAAACATCCAGAAATGTTTGAAGCTACTGACTGAATGAAAGGAGCTGGCATCTCACTCTCTTTGAATCTTCTTTATCATGCTAGGATTAGCAGGAAAAAGCAAAAAATTTCAGAATTGCACCTTGCAATGTGGAGATATTACTGTTTGTGCATTTACAATATTCATTAATTTTTGCCATTGAAAAACGTCCAGAAATGTTTGAAGCTACTGACTGAATGAAAGGAGCTGGCATCTCACTCTCTTTGAATCTTCTTTATCATGCTAGGATTAGCAGGAAAAAGCAAAAAATTTCAGAATTGCACCTTGCAATGTGGAGATATTACTGTTTGTGCATTTACAATATTCATTGATTTTTGCCATTGAAAAACATCATGTTATTCATATACCAGAAATGTTTGAAGCTACTGACTGAATGAAAGGAGCTGGCATCTCACTCTCTTTGAATCTTCTTTATCCTGCTAGCATTAACAGGAAAAAGCAAAAAATTTCAGAATTGCACCTTGCAATGTGGAGATATTACTGTTTGTGCATTTACAATATTCATTGATTTTTGCCATTGAAAAACGTCCAGAAATGTTTGAAGCTACTGACTGAATGAAAGGAGCTGGCATCTCACTCTCTTTGAATCTTCTTTATCATGCTAGGATTAGCAGGAAAAAGCAAAAAATTTCAGAATTGCACCTTGCAATGTGGAGATATTACTGTTTGTGCATTTACAATATTCATTGATTTTTGCAATTGAAAAACATGTTTTTCATATACCAGAAATGTTTGAAGCTACTGACTGAATGAAAGGAGCTGGCATCTCACTCTTTTTGAATCTTCTTTATCATGCTAGGATTAGCAGGAAAAAGCAAAAAATTTCAGAATTGCACCTTGCAATGTGGAGATATTACTGTTTGTGCATTTACAATATTCATTGATTTTTGCCATTGAAAAACATGTTTTTCATATACCAGGAATGTTTGAAGCTACTGACTGAATGAAAGGAGCTGGCATCTCACTCTCTTTGAATCTTCTTTATCCTGCTAGGATTAGCAGGAAAAAGCAAAAAATTTCAGAATTGCACCTTGCAATGTGGAGATATTACTGTTTGTGCATTTACAATATTCATTGATTTTTGCCATTGAAAAACGTCCAGAAATGTTTGAAGCTACTGACTGAATGAAAGGAGCTGGCATCTCACTCTCTTTGAATCTTCTTTATCCTGCTAGGATTAGCAGGAAAAAGCAAAAAATTTCAGAATTGCACCTTGCAATGTGGAGATATTACTGTTTGTGCATTTACAATATTCATTGATTTTTGCCATTGAAAAACATGTTTTTCATATACCAGAAATGTTTGAAGCTACTGACTGAATGAAAGGAGCTGGCATCTCACTCTCTTTGAATCTTCTTTATCATGCTAGGATTAGCAGGAAAAAGCAAAAAATTTCAGAATTGCACCTTGCAATGTGGAGATATTACTGTTTGTGCATTTACAATATTCATTGATTTTTGCCATTGAAAAACATCCAGAAATGTTTGAAGCTACTGACTGAATGAAAGGAGCTGGCATCTCACTCTCTTTGAATCTTCTTTATCCTGCTAGGATTAGCAGGAAAAAGCAAAAAATTTCAGAATTGCACCTTGCAATGTGGAGATATTACTGTTTGTGCATTTACAATATTCATTGATTTTTGCCATTGAAAAACATCCAGAAATGTTTGAAGCTACTGACTGAATGAAAGGAGCTGGCATCTCACTCTCTTTGAATCTTCTTTATCATGCTAGGATTAGCAGGAAAAAGCAAAAAATTTCAGAATTGCACCTTGCAATGTGGAGATATTACTGTTTGTGCATTTACAATATTCATTGATTTTTGCCATTGAAAAACGTCCAGAAATGTTTGAAGCTACTGACTGAATGAAAGGAGCTGGCATCTCACTCTCTTTGAATCTTCTTTATCATGCTAGGATTAGCAGGAAAAAGCAAAAAATTTCAGAATTGCACCTTGCAATGTGGAGATATTACTGTTTGTGCATTTACAATATTCATTGATTTTTGCCATTGAAAAACGTTTTTCATATACCAGAAATGTTTGAAGCTACTGACTGAATGAAAGGAGCTGGCATCTCACTCTCTTTGAATCTTCTTTATCCTGCTAGGATTAGCAGGAAAAAGCAAAAAATTTCAGAATTGCACCTTGCAATGTGGAGATATTACTGTTTGTGCATTTACAATATTCATTGATTTTTGCCATTGAAAAACATGTTTTTCATATACCAGAAATGTTTGAAGCTACTGACTGAATGAAAGGAGCTGGCATCTCACTCTCTTTGAATCTTCTTTATCCTGCTAGGATTAGCAGGAAAAAGCAAAAAATTTCAGAATTGCACCTTGCAATGTGGAGATATTACTGTTTGTGCATTTACAATATTCATTGATTTTTGCCATTGAAAAACATCCAGAAATGTTTGAAGCTACTGACTGAATGAAAGGAGCTGGCATCTCACTCTCTTTGAATCTTCTTTATCATGCTAGGATTAGCAGGAAAAAGCAAAAAATTTCAGAATTGCACCTTGCAATGTGGAGATATTACTGTTTGTGCATTTACAATATTCATTGATTTTTGCCATTGAAAAACGTCCAGAAATGTTTGAAGCTACTGACTGAATGAAAGGAGCTGGCATCTCACTCTCTTTGAATCTTCTTTATCATGCTAGGATTAGCAGGAAAAAGCAAAAAATTTCAGAATTGCACCTTGCAATGTGGAGATATTACTGTTTGTGCATTTACAATATTCATTGATTTTTGCCATTGAAAAACGTTTTTCATATACCAGAAATGTTTGAAGCTACTGACTGAATGAAAGGAGCTGGCATCTCACTCTCTTTGAATCTTCTTTATCCTGCTAGGATTAGCAGGAAAAAGCAAAAAATTTCAGAATTGCACCTTGCAATGTGGAGATATTACTGTTTGTGCATTTACAATATTCATTGATTTTTGCCATTGAAAAACATGTTTTTCATATACCAGAAATGTTTGAAGCTACTGACTGAATGAAAGGAGCTGGCATCTCACTCTCTTTGAATCTTCTTTATCCTGCTAGGATTAGCAGGAAAAAGCAAAAAATTTCAGAATTGCACCTTGCAATGTGGAGATATTACTGTTTGTGCATTTACAATATTCATTGATTTTTGCCATTGAAAAACATGTTTTTCATATACCAGAAATGTTTGAAGCTACTGACTGAATGAAAGGAGCTGGCATCTCACTCTCTTTGAATCTTCTTTATCCTGCTAGGATTAGCAGGAAAAAGCAAAAAATTTCAGAATTGCACCTTGCAATGTGGAGATATTACTGTTTGTGCATTTACAATATTCATTGATTTTTGCCATTGAAAAACATGTTTTTCATATACCAGAAATGTTTGAAGCTACTGACTGAATGAAAGGAGCTGGCATCTCACTCTCTTTGAATCTTCTTTATCCTGCTAGGATTAGCAGGAAAAAGCAAAAAATTTCAGAATTGCACCTTGCAATGTGGAGATATTACTGTTTGTGCATTTACAATATTCATTGATTTTTGCCATTGAAAAACATGTTTTTCATATACCAGAAATGTTTGAAGCTACTGACTGAATGAAAGGAGCTGGCATCTCACTCTCTTTGAATCTTCTTTATCCTGCTAGGATTAGCAGGAAAAAGCAAAAAATTTCAGAATTGCACCTTGCAATGTGGAGATATTACTGTTTGTGCATTTACAATATTCATTGATTTTTGCCATTGAAAAACATGTTTTTCATATACCAGAAATGTTTGAAGCTACTGACTGAATGAAAGGAGCTGGCATCTCACTCTCTTTGAATCTTCTTTATCCTGCTAGGATTAGCAGGAAAAAGCAAAAAATTTCAGAATTGCACCTTGCAATGTGGAGATATTACTGTTTGTGCATTTACAATATTCATTGATTTTTGCCATTGAAAAACATCCAGAAATGTTTGAAGCTACTGACTGAATGAAAGGAGCTGGCATCTCACTCTCTTTGAATCTTCTTTATCATGCTAGGATTAGCAGGAAAAAGCAAAAAATTTCAGAATTGCACCTTGCAATGTGGAGATATTACTGTTTGTGCATTTACAATATTCATTGATTTTTGCCATTGAAAAACGTTTTTCATATACCAGAAATGTTTGAAGCTACTGACTGAATGAAAGGAGCTGGCATCTCACTCTCTTTGAATCTTCTTTATCATGCTAGGATTAGCAGGAAAAAGCAAAAAATTTCAGAATTGCACCTTGCAATGTGGAGATATTACTGTTTGTGCATTTACAATATTCATTGATTTTTGCCATTGAAAAACATGTTTTTCATATACCAGAAATGTTTGAAGCTACTGACTGAATGAAAGGAGCTGGCATCTCACTCTCTTTGAATCTTCTTTATCATGCTAGGATTAGCAGGAAAAAGCAAAAAATTTCAGAATTGCACCTTGCAATGTGGAGATATTACTGTTTGTGCATTTACAATATTCATTGATTTTTGCCATTGAAAAACATGTTTTTCATATACCAGAAATGTTTGAAGCTACTGACTGAATGAAAGGAGCTGGCATCTCACTCTCTTTGAATCTTCTTTATCATGCTAGGATTAGCAGGAAAAAGCAAAAAATTTCAGAATTGCACCTTGCAATGTGGAGATATTACTGTTTGTGCATTTACAATATTCATTGATTTTTGCCATTGAAAAACATGTTTTTCATATACCAGAAATGTTTGAAGCTACTGACTGAATGAAAGGAGCTGGCATCTCACTCTCTTTGAATCTTCTTTATCATGCTAGGATTAACAGGAAAAAGCAAAAAATTTCAGAATTGCACCTTGCAATGTGGAGATATTACTGTTTGTGCATTTACAATATTCATTGATTTTTGCCATTGAAAAACGTCCAGAAATGTTTGAAGCTACTGACTGAATGAAAGGAGCTGGCATCTCACTCTCTTTGAATCTTCTTTATCATGCTAGGATTAGCAGGAAAAAGCAAAAAATTTCAGAATTGCACCTTGCAATGTGGAGATATTACTGTTTGTGCATTTACAATATTCATTGATTTTTGCCATTGAAAAACATGTTTTTCATATACCAGAAATGTTTGAAGCTACTGACTGAATGAAAGGAGCTGGCATCTCACTCTCTTTGAATCTTCTTTATCATGCTAGGATTAACAGGAAAAAGCAAAAAATTTCAGAATTGCACCTTGCAATGTGGAGATATTACTGTTTGTGCATTTACAATATTCATTGATTTTTGCAATTGAAAAACGTCCAGAAATGTTTGAAGCTACTGACTGAATGAAAGGAGCTGGCATCTCACTCTCTTTGAATCTTCTTTATCATGCTAGGATTAGCAGGAAAAAGCAAAAAATTTCAGAATTGCACCTTGCAATGTGGAGATATTACTGTTTGTGCATTTACAATATTCATTGATTTTTGCAATTGAAAAACATGTTTTTCATATACCAGAAATGTTTGAAGCTACTGACTGAATGAAAGGAGCTGGCATCTCACTCTCTTTGAATCTTCTTTATCATGCTAGGATTAGCAGGAAAAAGCAAAAAATTTCAGAATTGCACCTTGCAATGTGGAGATATTACTGTTTGTGCATTTACAATATTCATTGATTTTTGCCATTGAAAAACATGTTTTTCATATACCAGGAATGTTTGAAGCTACTGACTGAATGAAAGGAGCTGGCATCTCACTCTCTTTGAATCTTCTTTATCCTGCTAGGATTAGCAGGAAAAAGCAAAAAATTTCAGAATTGCACCTTGCAATGTGGAGATATTACTGTTTGTGCATTTACAATATTCATTGATTTTTGCCATTGAAAAACGTCCAGAAATGTTTGAAGCTACTGACTGAATGAAAGGAGCTGGCATCTCACTCTCTTTGAATCTTCTTTATCCTGCTAGGATTAGCAGGAAAAAGCAAAAAATTTCAGAATTGCACCTTGCAATGTGGAGATATTACTGTTTGTGCATTTACAATATTCATTGATTTTTGCCATTGAAAAACATGTTTTTCATATACCAGGAATGTTTGAAGCTACTGACTGAATGAAAGGAGCTGGCATCTCACTCTCTTTGAATCTTCTTTATCCTGCTAGGATTAGCAGGAAAAAGCAAAAAATTTCAGAATTGCACCTTGCAATGTGGAGATATTACTGTTTGTGCATTTACAATATTCATTGATTTTTGCCATTGAAAAACATGTTTTTCATATACCAGAAATGTTTGAAGCTACTGACTGAATGAAAGGAGCTGGCATCTCACTCTCTTTGAATCTTCTTTATCCTGCTAGGATTAGCAGGAAAAAGCAAAAAATTTCAGAATTGCACCTTGCAATGTGGAGATATTACTGTTTGTGCATTTACAATATTCATTGATTTTTGCCATTGAAAAACATGTTTTTCATATACCAGAAATGTTTGAAGCTACTGACTGAATGAAAGGAGCTGGCATCTCACTCTCTTTGAATCTTCTTTATCCTGCTAGGATTAGCAGGAAAAAGCAAAAAATTTCAGAATTGCACCTTGCAATGTGGAGATATTACTGTTTGTGCATTTACAATATTCATTGATTTTTGCCATTGAAAAACATGTATTTCATATACCAGAAATGTTTGAAGCTACTGACTGAATGAAAGGAGCTGGCATCTCACTCTCTTTGAATCTTCTTTATCCTGCTAGGATTAGCAGGAAAAAGCAAAAAATTTCAGAATTGCACCTTGCAATGTGGAGATATTACTGTTTGTGCATTTACAATATTCATTGATTTTTGCCATTGAAAAACATGTTTTTCATATACCAGAAATGTTTGAAGCTACTGACTGAATGAAAGGAGCTGGCATCTCACTCTCTTTGAATCTTCTTTATCCTGCTAGGATTAGCAGGAAAAAGCAAAAAATTTCAGAATTGCACCTTGCAATGTGGAGATATTACTGTTTGTGCATTTACAATATTCATTGATTTTTGCCATTGAAAAACATGTTTTTCATATACCAGAAATGTTTGAAGCTACTGACTGAATGAAAGGAGCTGGCATCTCACTCTCTTTGAATCTTCTTTATCCTGCTAGGATTAGCAGGAAAAAGCAAAAAATTTCAGAATTGCACCTTGCAATGTGGAGATATTACTGTTTGTGCATTTACAATATTCATTGATTTTTGCCATTGAAAAACATGTTTTTCATATACCAGAAATGTTTGAAGCTACTGACTGAATGAAAGGAGCTGGCATCTCACTCTCTTTGAATCTTCATTATCCTGCTAGGATTAGCAGGAAAAAGCAAAAAATTTCAGAATTGCACCTTGCAATGTGGAGATATTACTGTTTGTGCATTTACAATATTCATTGATTTTTGCCATTGAAAAACATGTTTTTCATATACCAGAAATGTTTGAAGCTACTGACTGAATGAAAGGAGCTGGCATCTCACTCTCTTTGAATCTTCTTTATCCTGCTAGGATTAGCAGGAAAAAGCAAAAAATTTCAGAATTGCACCTTGCAATGTGGAGATATTACTGTTTGTGCATTTACAATATTCATTGATTTTTGCCATTGAAAAACATCCAGAAATGTTTGAAGCTACTGACTGAATGAAAGGAGCTGGCATCTCACTCTCTTTGAATCTTCTTTATCATGCTAGGATTAGCAGGAAAAAGCAAAAAATTTCAGAATTGCACCTTGCAATGTGGAGATATTACTGTTTGTGCATTTACAATATTCATTGATTTTTGCCATTGAAAAACGTCCAGAAATGTTTGAAGCTACTGACTGAATGAAAGGAGCTGGCATCTCACTCTCTTTGAATCTTCTTTATCATGCTAGGATTAGCAGGAAAAAGCAAAAAATTTCAGAATTGCACCTTGCAATGTGGAGATATTACTGTTTGTGCATTTACAATATTCATTGATTTTTGCCATTGAAAAACGTTTTTCATATACCAGAAATGTTTGAAGCTACTGACTGAATGAAAGGAGCTGGCATCTCACTCTCTTTGAATCTTCTTTATCCTGCTAGGATTAGCAGGAAAAAGCAAAAAATTTCAGAATTGCACCTTGCAATGTGGAGATATTACTGTTTGTGCATTTACAATATTCATTGATTTTTGCCATTGAAAAACATGTTTTTCATATACCAGAAATGTTTGAAGCTACTGACTGAATGAAAGGAGCTGGCATCTCACTCTCTTTGAATCTTCTTTATCCTGCTAGGATTAGCAGGAAAAAGCAAAAAATTTCAGAATTGCACCTTGCAATGTGGAGATATTACTGTTTGTGCATTTACAATATTCATTGATTTTTGCCATTGAAAAACATGTTTTTCATATACCAGAAATGTTTGAAGCTACTGACTGAATGAAAGGAGCTGGCATCTCACTCTCTTTGAATCTTCTTTATCCTGCTAGGATTAGCAGGAAAAAGCAAAAAATTTCAGAATTGCACCTTGCAATGTGGAGATATTACTGTTTGTGCATTTACAATATTCATTGATTTTTGCCATTGAAAAACATGTTTTTCATATACCAGAAATGTTTGAAGCTACTGACTGAATGAAAGGAGCTGGCATCTCACTCTCTTTGAATCTTCTTTATACTGCTAGGATTAGCAGGAAAAAGCAAAAAATTTCAGAATTGCACCTTGCAATGTGGAGATATTACTGTTTGTGCATTTACAATATTCATTGATTTTTGCCATTGAAAAACATGTTTTTCATATACCAGAAATGTTTGAAGCTACTGACTGAATGAAAGGAGCTGGCATCTCACTCTCTTTGAATCTTCTTTATCCTGCTAGGATTAGCAGGAAAAAGCAAAAAATTTCAGAATTGCACCTTGCAATGTGGAGATATTACTGTTTGTGCATTTACAATATTCATTGATTTTTGCCATTGAAAAACGTTTTTCATATACCAGAAATGTTTGAAGCTACTGACTGAATGAAAGGAGCTGGCATCTCACTCTCTTTGAATCTTCTTTATCCTGCTAGGATTAGCAGGAAAAAGCAAAAAATTTCAGAATTGCACCTTGCAATGTGGAGATATTACTGTTTGTGCATTTACAATATTCATTGATTTTTGCCATTGAAAAACATGTTTTTCATATACCAGAAATGTTTGAAGCTACTGACTGAATGAAAGGAGCTGGCATCTCACTCTCTTTGAATCTTCTTTATCCTGCTAGGATTAGCAGGAAAAAGCAAAAAATTTCAGAATTGCACCTTGCAATGTGGAGATATTACTGTTTGTGCATTTACAATATTC
>NW_027369847.1:0-39941 GCF_046119375.1 Phyllobates terribilis
TACTGACTGAATGAAAGGAGCTGGCATCTCACTCTCTTTGAATCTTCTTTATCATGCTAGGATTAACAGGAAAAAGCAAAAAATTTCAGATTGCACCTTGCAATGTGGAGATATTACTGTTTGTGCATTTACAATATTCATTGATTTTTGCCATTGAAAAACATGTTTTTCATATACCAGAAATGTTTGAAGCTACTGACTGAATGAAAGGAGCTGGCATCTCACTCTCTTTGAATCTTCTTTATCATGCTAGGATTAACAGGAAAAAGCTAAAAATTTCAGAATTGCACCGTGCAATGTGGAGATATTACTGTTTGTGCATTTACAATATTCATTGATTTTTGCCATTGAAAAACATGTTTTTCATATACCAGAAATGTTTGAAGCTACTGACTGAATGAAAGGAGCTGGCATCTCACTCTCTTTGAATCTTCTTTATCATGCTAGGATTAGCAGGAAAAAGCAAAAAATTTCAGAATTGCACCTTGCAATGTGGAGATATTACTGTTTGTGCATTTACAATATTCATTGATTTTTGCCATTGAAAAACATGTTTTTCATATACCAGAAATGTTTGAAGCTACTGACTGAATGAAAGGAGCTGGCATCTCACTCTCTTTGAATCTTCTTTATCATGCTAGGATTAGCAGGAAAAAGCAAAAATTTCAGAATTGCACCTTGCAATGTGGAGATATTACTGTTTGTGCATTTACAATATTCATTGATTTTTGCCATTGAAAAACATGTTTTTCATATACCAGAAATGTTTGAAGCTACTGACTGAATGAAAGGAGCTGGCATCTCACTCTCTTTGAATCTTCTTTATCATGCTAGGATTAACAGGAAAAAGCTAAAAATTTCAGAATTGCACCTTGCAATGTGGAGATATTACTGTTTGTGCATTTACAATATTCATTGATTTTTGCCATTGAAAAACATGTTTTTCATATACCAGAAATGTTTGAAGCTACTGACTGAATGAAAGGAGCTGACATCTCACTCTCTTTTGAATCTTCTTTATCATGCTAGGATTAACAGGAAAAAGCTAAAAATTTCAGAATTGCACCGTGCAATGTGGAGATATTACTGTTTGTGCATTTACAATATTCATTGATTTTTGCCATTGAAAAACATGTTTTTCATATACCAGAAATGTTTGAAGCTACTGACTGAATGAAAGGAGCTGGCATCTCACTCTCTTTGAAATCTTCTTTATCATGCTAGGATTAGCAGGAAAAAGCAAAAAATTTCAGAATTGCACCTTGCAATGTGGAGATATTACTGTTTGTGCATTTACAATATTCATTGATTTTGCCATTGAAAAACATGTTTTTCATATACCAGAAATGTTTGAAGCTACTGACTGAATGAAAGGAGCTGGCATCTCACTCTCTTTGAATCTTCTTTATCATGCTAGGATTAACAGGAAAAAGCAAAAAATTTCAGAATTGCACCTTGCAATGTGGAGATATTACTGTTTGTGCATTTACAATATTCATTGATTTTTGCCATTGAAAAACATGTTTTTCATATACCAGAAATGTTTGAAGCTACTGACTGAATGAAAGGAGCTGACATCTCACTCTCTTTGAATCTTCTTTATCATGCTAGGATTAACAGGAAAAAGCTAAAAATTTCAGAATTGCACCGTGCAATGTGGAGATATTACTGTTTGTGCATTTACAATATTCATTGATTTTTGCCATTGAAAAACATGTTTTTCATATACCAGAAATGTTTGAAGCTACTGACTGAATGAAAGGAGCTGGCATCTCACTCTCTTTGAATCTTCTTTATCATGCTAGGATTAGCAGGAAAAAGCAAAAAATTTCAGAATTGCACCTTGCAATGTGGAGATATTACTGTTTGTGCATTTACAATATTCATTGATTTTTGCCATTGAAAAACATGTTTTTCATATACCAGAAATGTTTGAAGCTACTGACTGAATGAAAGGAGCTGGCATCTCACTCTCTTTGAATCTTCTTTATCATGCTAGGATTAACAGGAAAAAGCTAAAAATTTCAGAATTGCACCGTGCAATGTGGAGATATTACTGTTTGTGCATTTACAATATTCATTGATTTTTGCCATTGAAAAACATGTTTTTCATATACCAGAAATGTTTGAAGCTACTGACTGAATGAAAGGAGCTGGCATCTCACTCTCTTTGAATCTTCTTTATCATGCTAGGATTAGCAGGAAAAAGCAAAAAATTTCAGAATTGCACCTTGCAATGTGGAGATATTACTGTTTGTGCATTAACAATATTCATTGATTTTTGCCATTGAAAAACATGTTTTTCATATACCAGAAATGTTTGAAGCTACTGACTGAATGAAAGGAGCTGGCATCTCACTCTCTTTGAATCTTCTTTATCATGCTAGGATTAGCAGGAAAAAGCAAAAAATTTCAGAATTGCACCTTGCAATGTGGAGATATTACTGTTTGTGCATTTACAATATTCATTGATTTTTGCCATTGAAAAACATGTTTTTCATATACCAGAAATGTTTGAAGCTACTGACTGAATGAAAGGAGCTGGCATCACTCTCTTTGAATCTTCTTTATCATGCTAGGATTAACAGGAAAAAGCTAAAAATTTCAGAATTGCACCGTGCAATGTGGAGATATTACTGTTTGTGCATTTACAATATTCATTGATTTTTGCCATTGAAAAACATGTTTTTCATATACCAGAAATGTTTGAAGCTACTGACTGAATGAAAGGAGCTGGCATCTCACTCTCTTTGAATCTTCTTTATCATGCTAGGATTAACAGGAAAAAGCTAAAAATTTCAGAATTGCACCGTGCAATGTGGAGATATTACTGTTTGTGCATTTACAATATTCATTGATTTTTGCCATTGAAAAACAGTTTTTCATATACCAGAAATGTTTGAAGCTACTGACTGAATGAAAGGAGCTGGCATCTCACTCTCTTTGAATCTTCTTTATCATGCTAGGATTAGCAGGAAAAAGCAAAAAATTTCAGAATTGCACCTTGCAATGTGGAGATATTACTGTTTGTGCATTTACAATATTCATTGATTTTTGCCATTGAAAAACATGTTTTTCATATACCAGAAATGTTTGAAGCTACTGACTGAATGAAAGGAGCTGGCATCTCACTCTCTTTGAATCTTCTTTATCATGCTAGGATTAACAGGAAAAAGCTAAAAATTTCAGAATTGCACCGTGCAATGTGGAGATATTACTGTTTGTGCATTTACAATATTCATTGATTTTTGCCATTGAAAAACATGTTTTTCATATACCAGAAATGTTTGAAGCTACTGACTGAATGAAAGGAGCTGGCATCTCACTCTCTTTGAATCTTCTATCATGCTAGGATTAGCAGGAAAAAGCAAAAAATTTCAGAATTGCACCTTGCAATGTGGAGATATTACTGTTTGTGCATTTACAATATTCATTGATTTTTGCCATTGAAAAACATGTTTTTCATATACCAGAAATGTTTGAAGCTACTGACTGAATGAAAGGAGCTGGCATCTCACTCTCTTTGAATCTTCTTTATCATGCTAGGATTAACAGGAAAAAGCAAAAAATTTCAGAATTGCACCTTGCAATGTGGAGATATTACTGTTTGTGCATTTACAATATTCATTGATTTTTGCCATTGAAAAACATGTTTTTCATATACCAGAAATGTTTGAAGCTACTGACTGAATGAAAGGAGCTGGCATCTCACTCTCTTTGAATCTTCTTTATCATGCTAGGATTAGCAGGAAAAAGCAAAAAATTTCAGAATTGCACCTTGCAATGTGGAGATATTACTGTTTGTGCATTTACAATATTCATTGATTTTTGCCATTGAAAAACATGTTTTTCATATACCAGAAATGTTTGAAGCTACTGACTGAATGAAAGGAGCTGGCATCTCACTCTCTTTGAATCTTCTTTATCATGCTAGGATTAACAGGAAAAAGCTAAAAATTTCAGAATTGCACCGTGCAATGTGGAGATATTACTGTTTGTGCATTTACAATATTCATTGATTTTTGCCATTGAAAAACATGTTTTTCATATACCAGAAATGTTTGAAGCTACTGACTGAATGAAAGGAGCTGGCATCTCACTCTCTTTGAATCTTCTTTATCATGCTAGGATTAGCAGGAAAAAGCAAAAAATTTCAGAATTGCACCTTGCAATGTGGAGATATTACTGTTTGTGCATTTACAATATTCATTGATTTTTGCCATTGAAAAACATGTTTTTCATATACCAGAAATGTTTGAAGCTACTGACTGAATGAAAGGAGCTGGCATCTCACTCTCTTTGAATCTTCTTTATCATGCTAGGATTAACAGGAAAAAGCTAAAAATTTCAGAATTGCACCGTGCAATGTGGAGATATTACTGTTTGTGCATTTACAATATTCATTGATTTTTGCCATTGAAAAACATGTTTTTCATATACCAGAAATGTTTGAAGCTACTGACTGAATGAAAGGAGCTGGCATCTCACTCTCTTTGAATCTTCTTTATCATGCTAGGATTAGCAGGAAAAAGCAAAAAATTTCAGAATTGCACCTTGCAATGTGGAGATATTACTGTTTGTGCATTTACAATATTCATTGATTTTTGCCATTGAAAAACATGTTTTTCATATACCAGAAATGTTTGAAGCTACTGACTGAATGAAAGGAGCTGGCATCTCACTCTCTTTGAATCTTCTTTATCATGCTAGGATTAACAGGAAAAAGCTAAAAATTTCAGAATTGCACCGTGCAATGTGGAGATATTACTGTTTGTGCATTTACAATATTCATTGATTTTTGCCATTGAAAAACATGTTTTTCATATACCAGAAATGTTTGAAGCTACTGACTGAATGAAAGGAGCTGGCATCTCACTCTCTTTGAATCTTCTTTATCATGCTAGGATTAACAGGAAAAAGCAAAAAATTTCAGAATTGCACCTTGCAATGTGGAGATATTACTGTTTGTGCATTTACAATATTCATTGATTTTTGCCATTGAAAAACATGTCTATACCAGAAATGTTTGAAGCTACTGACTGAATGAAAGGAGCTGGCATCTCACTCTCTTTGAATCTTCTTTATCATGCTAGGATTAACAGGAAAAAGCTAAAAATTTCAGAATTGCACCGTGCAATGTGGAGATATTACTGTTTGTGCATTTACAATATTCATTGATTTTTGCCATTGAAAAACATGTTTTTCATATACCAGAAATGTTTGAAGCTACTGACTGAATGAAAGGAGCTGGCATCTCACTCTCTTTGAATCTTCTTTATCATGCTAGGATTAACAGGAAAAAGCTAAAAATTTCAGAATTGCACCGTGCAATGTGGAGATATTACTGTTTGTGCATTTACAATATTCATTGATTTTTGCCATTGAAAAACATGTTTTTCATATACCAGAAATGTTTGAAGCTACTGACTGAATGAAAGGAGCTGGCATCTCACTCTCTTTGAATCTTCTTTATCATGCTAGGATTAACAGGAAAAAGCAAAAAATTTCAGAATTGCACCTTGCAATGTGGAGATATTACTGTTTGTGCATTTACAATATTCATTGATTTTTGCCATTGAAAAACATGTTATTCATATACAAGAAATGTTTGAAGCTACTGACTGAATGAAAGGAGCTGGCATCTCACTCTCTTTGAATCTTCTTTATCATGCTAGGATTAACAGGAAAAAGCTAAAAATTTCAGAATTGCACCGTGCAATGTGGAGATATTACTGTTTGTGCATTTACAATATTCATTGATTTTTGCCATTGAAAAACATGTTTTTCATATACCAGAAATGTTTGAAGCTACTGACTGAATGAAAGGAGCTGGCATCTCACTCTCTTTGAATCTTCTTTATCATGCTAGGATTAGCAGGAAAAAGCAAAAAATTTCAGAATTGCACCTTGCAATGTGGAGATATTACTGTTTGTGCATTTACAATATTCATTGATTTTTGCCATTGAAAAACATGTTTTTCATATACCAGAAATGTTTGAAGCTACTGACTGAATGAAAGGAGCTGGCATCTCACTCTCTTTGAATCTTCTTTATCATGCTAGGATTAACAGGAAAAAGCTAAAAATTTCAGAATTGCACCGTGCAATGTGGAGATATTACTGTTTGTGCATTTACAATATTCATTGATTTTTGCCATTGAAAAACATGTTTTTCATATACCAGAAATGTTTGAAGCTACTGACTGAATGAAAGGAGCTGGCATCTCACTCTCTTTGAATCTTCTTTATCATGCTAGGATTAGCAGGAAAAAGCAAAAAATTTCAGAATTGCACCTTGCAATGTGGAGATATTACTGTTTGTGCATTTACAATATTCATTGATTTTTGACATTGAAAAACATGTTTTTCATATACCAGAAATGTTTGAAGCTACTGACTGAATGAAAGGAGCTGGCATCTCACTCTCTTTGAATCTTCTTTATCATGCTAGGATTAACAGGAAAAAGCTAAAAATTTCAGAATTGCACCGTGCAATGTGGAGATATTACTGTTTGTGCATTTACAATATTCATTGATTTTTGCCATTGAAAAACATGTTTTTCATATACCAGAAATGTTTGAAGCTACTGACTGAATGAAAGGAGCTGGCATCTCACTCTCTTTGAATCTTCTTTATCATGCTAGGATTAACAGGAAAAAGCAAAAAATTTCAGAATTGCACCTTGCAATGTGGAGATATTACTGTTTGTGCATTTACAATATTCATTGATTTTTGCCATTGAAAAACGTCCAGAAATGTTTGAAGCTACTGACTGAATGAAAGGAGCTGGCATCTCACTCTCTTTGAATCTTCTTTATCATGCTAGGATTAACAGGAAAAAGCTAAAAATTTCAGAATTGCACCGTGCAATGTGGAGATATTACTGTTTGTGCATTTACAATATTCATTGATTTTTGCCATTGAAAAACATGTTTTTCATATACCAGAAATGTTTGAAGCTACTGACTGAATGAAAGGAGCTGGCATCTCACTCTCTTTGAATCTTCTTTATCATGCTAGGATTAGCAGGAAAAAGCAAAAAATTTCAGAATTGCACCTTGCAATGTGGAGATATTACTGTTTGTGCATTTACAATATTCATTGATTTTTGCCATTGAAAAACATGTTTTTCATATACCAGAAATGTTTGAAGCTACTGACTGAATGAAAGGAGCTGGCATCTCACTCTCTTTGAATCTTCTTTATCATGCTAGGATTAACAGGAAAAAGCTAAAAATTTCAGAATTGCACCGTGCAATGTGGAGATATTACTGTTTGTGCATTTACAATATTCATTGATTTTTGCCATTGAAAAACATGTTTTTCATATACCAGAAATGTTTGAAGCTACTGACTGAATGAAAGGAGCTGGCATCTCACTCTCTTTGAATCTTCATCATGCTAGGATTAGCAGGAAAAAGCAAAAAATTTCAGAATTGCACCTTGCAATGTGGAGATATTACTGTTTGTGCATTTACAATATTCATTGATTTTTGCCATTGAAAAACATGTTTTTCATATACCAGAAATGTTTGAAGCTACTGACTGAATGAAAGGAGCTGGCATCTCACTCTCTTTGAATCTTCTTTATCATGCTAGGATTAACAGGAAAAAGCAAAAAATTTCAGAATTGCACCTTGCAATGTGGAGATATTACTGTTTGTGCATTTACAATATTCATTGATTTTTGCCATTGAAAAACATGTTTTTCATATACCAGAAATGTTTGAAGCTACTGACTGAATGAAAGGAGCTGGCATCTCACTCTCTTTGAATCTTCTTTATCATGCTAGGATTAGCAGGAAAAAGCAAAAAATTTCAGAATTGCACCTTGCAATGTGGAGATATTACTGTTTGTGCATTTACAATATTCATTGATTTTTGCCATTGAAAAACATGTTTTTCATATACCAGAAATGTTTGAAGCTACTGACTGAATGAAAGGAGCTGGCATCTCACTCTCTTTGAATCTTCTTTATCATGCTAGGATTAACAGGAAAAAGCAAAAAATTTCAGAATTGCACCTTGCAATGTGGAGATATTACTGTTTGTGCATTTACAATATTCATTGATTTTTGCCATTGAAAAACATGTTTTTCATATACAAGAAATGTTTGAAGCTACTGACTGAATGAAAGGAGCTGGCATCTCACTCTCTTTGAATCTTCTTTATCATGCTAGGATTAACAGGAAAAAGCTAAAAATTTCAGAATTGCACCGTGCAATGTGGAGATATTACTGTTTGTGCATTTACAATATTCATTGATTTTTGCCATTGAAAAACATGTTTTTCATATACCAGAAATGTTTGAAGCTACTGACTGAATGAAAGGAGCTGGCATCTCACTCTCTTTGAATCTTCTTTATCATGCTAGGATTAGCAGGAAAAAGCAAAAAATTTCAGAATTGCACCTTGCAATGTGGAGATATTACTGTTTGTGCATTTACAATATTCATTGATTTTTGCCATTGAAAAACATGTTTTTCATATACCAGAAATGTTTGAAGCTACTGACTGAATGAAAGGAGCTGGCATCTCACTCTCTTTGAATCTTCTTTATCATGCTAGGATTAACAGGAAAAAGCTAAAAATTTCAGAATTGCACCGTGCAATGTGGAGATATTACTGTTTGTGCATTTACAATATTCATTGATTTTTGCCATTGAAAAACATGTTTTTCATATACCAGAAATGTTTGAAGCTACTGACTGAATGAAAGGAGCTGGCATCTCACTCTCTTTGAATCTTCTTTATCATGCTAGGATTAGCAGGAAAAAGCAAAAAATTTCAGAATTGCACCTTGCAATGTGGAGATATTACTGTTTGTGCATTTACAATATTCATTGATTTTTGCCATTGAAAAACATGTTTTTCATATACCAGAAATGTTTGAAGCTACTGACTGAATGAAAGGAGCTGGCATCTCACTCTCTTTGAATCTTCTTTATCATGCTAGGATTAACAGGAAAAAGCTAAAAATTTCAGAATTGCACCGTGCAATGTGGAGATATTACTGTTTGTGCATTTACAATATTCATTGATTTTTGCCATTGAAAAACATGTTTTTCATATACCAGAAATGTTTGAAGCTACTGACTGAATGAAAGGAGCTGGCATCTCACTCTCTTTGAATCTTCTTTATCATGCTAGGATTAACAGGAAAAAGCAAAAAATTTCAGAATTGCACCTTGCAATGTGGAGATATTACTGTTTGTGCATTTACAATATTCATTGATTTTTGCCATTGAAAAACGTCCAGAAATGTTTGAAGCTACTGACTGAATGAAAGGAGCTGGCATCTCACTCTCTTTGAATCTTCTTTATCATGCTAGGATTAACAGGAAAAAGCTAAAAATTTCAGAATTGCACCGTGCAATGTGGAGATATTACTGTTTGTGCATTTACAATATTCATTGATTTTTGCCATTGAAAAACATGTTTTTCATATACCAGAAATGTTTGAAGCTACTGACTGAATGAAAGGAGCTGGCATCTCACTCTCTTTGAATCTTCTTTATCATGCTAGGATTAACAGGAAAAAGCTAAAAATTTCAGAATTGCACCGTGCAATGTGGAGATATTACTGTTTGTGCATTTACAATATTCATTGATTTTTGCCATTGAAAAACATGTTTTTCATATACCAGAAATGTTTGAAGCTACTGACTGAATGAAAGGAGCTGGCATCTCACTCTCTTTGAATCTTCTTTATCATGCTAGGATTAACAGGAAAAAGCAAAAAATTTCAGAATTGCACCTTGCAATGTGGAGATATTACTGTTTGTGCATTTACAATATTCATTGATTTTTGCCATTGAAAAACATGTTATTCATATACAAGAAATGTTTGAAGCTACTGACTGAATGAAAGGAGCTGGCATCTCACTCTCTTTGAATCTTCTTTATCATGCTAGGATTAACAGGAAAAAGCTAAAAATTTCAGAATTGCACCGTGCAATGTGGAGATATTACTGTTTGTGCATTTACAATATTCATTGATTTTTGCCATTGAAAAACATGTTTTTCATATACCAGAAATGTTTGAAGCTACTGACTGAATGAAAGGAGCTGGCATCTCACTCTCTTTGAATCTTCTTTATCATGCTAGGATTAGCAGGAAAAAGCAAAAAATTTCAGAATTGCACCTTGCAATGTGGAGATATTACTGTTTGTGCATTTACAATATTCATTGATTTTTGCCATTGAAAAACATGTTTTTCATATACCAGAAATGTTTGAAGCTACTGACTGAATGAAAGGAGCTGGCATCTCACTCTCTTTGAATCTTCTTTATCATGCTAGGATTAACAGGAAAAAGCTAAAAATTTCAGAATTGCACCGTGCAATGTGGAGATATTACTGTTTGTGCATTTACAATATTCATTGATTTTTGCCATTGAAAAACATGTTTTTCATATACCAGAAATGTTTGAAGCTACTGACTGAATGAAAGGAGCTGGCATCTCACTCTCTTTGAATCTTCTTTATCATGCTAGGATTAGCAGGAAAAAGCAAAAAATTTCAGAATTGCACCTTGCAATGTGGAGATATTACTGTTTGTGCATTTACAATATTCATTGATTTTTGACATTGAAAAACATGTTTTTCATATACCAGAAATGTTTGAAGCTACTGACTGAATGAAAGGAGCTGGCATCTCACTCTCTTTGAATCTTCTTTATCATGCTAGGATTAACAGGAAAAAGCTAAAAATTTCAGAATTGCACCGTGCAATGTGGAGATATTACTGTTTGTGCATTTACAATATTCATTGATTTTTGCCATTGAAAAACATGTTTTTCATATACCAGAAATGTTTGAAGCTACTGACTGAATGAAAGGAGCTGGCATCTCACTCTCTTTGAATCTTCTTTATCATGCTAGGATTAACAGGAAAAAGCAAAAAATTTCAGAATTGCACCTTGCAATGTGGAGATATTACTGTTTGTGCATTTACAATATTCATTGATTTTTGCCATTGAAAAACGTCCAGAAATGTTTGAAGCTACTGACTGAATGAAAGGAGCTGGCATCTCACTCTCTTTGAATCTTCTTTATCATGCTAGGATTAACAGGAAAAAGCTAAAAATTTCAGAATTGCACCGTGCAATGTGGAGATATTACTGTTTGTGCATTTACAATATTCATTGATTTTTGCCATTGAAAAACATGTTTTTCATATACCAGAAATGTTTGAAGCTACTGACTGAATGAAAGGAGCTGGCATCTCACTCTCTTTGAATCTTCTTTATCATGCTAGGATTAACAGGAAAAAGCTAAAAATTTCAGAATTGCACCGTGCAATGTGGAGATATTACTGTTTGTGCATTTACAATATTCATTGATTTTTGCCATTGAAAAACATGTTTTTCATATACCAGAAATGTTTGAAGCTACTGACTGAATGAAAGGAGCTGGCATCTCACTCTCTTTGAATCTTCTTTATCATGCTAGGATTAGCAGGAAAAAGCAAAAAATTTCAGAATTGCACCTTGCAATGTGGAGATATTACTGTTTGTGCATTTACAATATTCATTGATTTTTGCCATTGAAAAACATGTTTTTCATATACCAGAAATGTTTGAAGCTACTGACTGAATGAAAGGAGCTGGCATCTCACTCTCTTTGAATCTTCTTTATCATGCTAGGATTAACAGGAAAAAGCTAAAAATTTCAGAATTGCACCGTGCAATGTGGAGATATTACTGTTTGTGCATTTACAATATTCATTGATTTTTGCCATTGAAAAACATGTTTTTCATATACCAGAAATGTTTGAAGCTACTGACTGAATGAAAGGAGCTGGCATCTCACTCTCTTTGAATCTTCTTTATCATGCTAGGATTAGCAGGAAAAAGCAAAAAATTTCAGAATTGCACCTTGCAATGTGGAGATATTACTGTTTGTGCATTTACAATATTCATTGATTTTTGCCATTGAAAAACATGTTTTTCATATACCAGAAATGTTTGAAGCTACTGACTGAATGAAAGGAGCTGGCATCTCACTCTCTTTGTTTTACCATATTTTTTTTTATTTTTAATAAACAATTTAACAGGGGAATAACAATCGTAGCATAAAAGTAGTGACAAAAAAATATTCGTAATAAGGGATAAATTCTGAGGGAAGGGGAAGGGAAAGGGTACAAACGGGAATGGATAAACAGGAAAGATGGGAGAAATTTGTTCGTCAAATAGTATATACAATAGTACATAAACTTGAACAATTTAAACACACATTACTATCATTAGCAAAAATTAAACATATTAATGAGCTAAGCATGACACACATTAAGATGTTCCAGCATTATGAGAGGGTTGAGGGAACTTAGTGAGCCAAATATCCCACTTCCTAGAGAATTTAAGTAAGTTATTGTTGATAAGGGCAAATCTGAGTTCAAATATTCTATGGAGATTCATCTTATCAACTAAGTCCTCCAAAGTGGGGACATGTGACTTTCTCCAATAAAAAGCCAATGCGTTCTTACATACTGAAAATAAGTGAATCACCAAAGATCTTTCAAACGACTTATATGATTCGAGATCTAAGGATAGTAAAGCCATTTGAGGGGTCAATACTAAAGGTCTGCCTAAAAGATCATCTACCAAAGAAGAGATCTGAGCCCATAGATTCTGGATTTTGGGGCAGCTCCAAAAGAGATGTAAAAGATCTCCCCTAAGGCCGCACTCCCTCCAACAAAGGGGAGAGTTGCTGGGCTTTATATGGTGGAGCCTGATTGGAGTGTAATACCATCTGGTTAGAATTTTGAAGTAGGCCTCTTGTAAGGGCATAGATATATTAGAGGCTTGAGAAAAAAGAACAGCACTCTCCCATTGATCGGATTGGAAATTGAGTTTTAGGTCTTTTTCCCAACGTATCATGTAGAGGTGTTTTTGGAAGGAAAGATCATTATTGAAGCTGTTATATATGTGCCTCAGGCTCCAAAAAATTTTGTGGGATGGGTTGCTTAACAGGTTCACCGAGGTTTCAGAAACAATAAGTTTACCAGAAGTAAATTCCAGAATAATGCTCTTTAAATGAGAGTATAAAAAGAAATCAGAGGAAGGTAAGTTGAATCTTTTTTTAAGAATTTGGAAAGGAATAAAGGCAGAAGCTTCATAGAAGTCTCCAATTTTCCTTAACCCTTTATTGTCCCACTGATCTGGAATGGAAGAGTTATACAGATCAGCAACAAAACCAATTGGAAAATTTTTGACAAAAGAAAACTTATCCATATCAGAATCTCTTAGGGGACTCTTTTTCTTTCTTTTGGCGATTTTTTTCCAGGCGTCAATAATCGCCTGGAAAATAGGATGGGAAGAATCATGAGTGCACTGTTTAAAGAGATGCCTAAGTAACAATTCACGGGGAGAAGAGCCATTATTTAAGAAGGTCTCCAGAGTCATCCAAGCTGGGGGACTGTCAGAATTAAACCAATTACTGCTCTGTTTGATGAGGTTTGCCAAATAGTAAGCGGAAATATTAGGGTGGCTCAGACCTCCGTTACACTTATTCTTGTACAATATATCTGCAGATATCCTCGCACGTTTATTATCCCAGACATAGGAATTATTCTGATTTTGAATTTTTTGAATAAAGATGTGAGAAATAGTTAAAGGTAAGTTGCGGAAAAAATACAAGATTTTGGGTAGAACAAACATCTTAATAGAGAGGACTCTACCCCACCATGACAAATCTCTTTTCAAAAATTCCATCAAATCTCCGCGGACGATAATCTCACTCTCTTTGAATCTTCTTTATCATGCTAGGATTAACAGGAAAAAGCAAAAAATTTCAGAATTGCATCTTGCAATGTGGAGATATTACTGTTTGTGCATTTACAATATTCATTGATTTTTGCCATTGAAAAACATGTTTTTCATATACCAGAAATGTTTGAAGCTACTGACTGAATGAAAGGAGCTGGCATCTCACTCTCTTTGAATCTTCTTTATCATGCTAGGATTAACAGGAAAAAGCAAAAAATTTCAGAATTGCACCTTGAAATGTGGAGATATTACTGTTTGTGCATTTACAATATTCATTGATTTTTGCCATTGAAAAACATGTTTTTCATATACCAGAAATGTTTGAAGCTACTGACTGAATGAAAGGAGCTGGCATCTCACTCTCTTTGAATCTTCTTTATCATGCTAGGATTAACAGGAAAAAGCTAAAAATTTCAGAATTGCACCGTGCAATGTGGAGATATTACTGTTTGTGCATTTACAATATTCATTGATTTTTGCCATTGAAAAACATTTTTCATATACCAGAAATGTTTGAAGCTACTGACTGAATGAAAGGAGCTGGCATCTCACTCTCTTTGAATCTTCTTTATCATGCTAGGATTAGCAGGAAAAAGCAAAAAATTTCAGAATTGCACCTTGCAATGTGGAGATATTACTGTTTGTGCATTTACAATATTCATTGATTTTTGCCATTGAAAAACATGTTTTTCATATACCAGAAATGTTTGAAGCTACTGACTGAATGAAAGGAGCTGGCATCTCACTCTCTTTGAATCTTCTTTATCATGCTAGGATTAACAGGAAAAAGCAAAAAATTTCAGAATTGCACCTTGCAATGTGGAGATATTACTGTTTGTGCATTTACAATATTCATTGATTTTTGCCATTGAAAAACATGTTTTTCATATACCAGAAATGTTTGAAGCTACTGACTGAATGAAAGGAGCTGGCATCTCACTCTCTTTGAATCTTCTTTATCATGCTAGGATTAACAGGAAAAAGCAAAAAATTTCAGAATTGCACCGTGCAATGTGGAGATATTACTGTTTGTGCATTTACAATATTCATTGATTTTTGCCATTGAAAAACATGTTTTTCATATACCAGAAATGTTTGAAGCTACTGACTGAATGAAAGGAGCTGGCATCTCACTCTCTTTGAATCTTCTTTATCATGCTAGGATTAGCAGGAAAAAGCAAAAAATTTCAGAATTGCACCTTGCAATGTGGAGATATTACTGTTTGTGCATTTACAATATTCATTGATTTTTGCCATTGAAAAACATGTTTTTCATATACCAGAAATGTTTGAAGCTACTGACTGAATGAAAGGAGCTGGCATCTCACTCTCTTTGAATCTTCTTTATCATGCTAGGATTAACAGGAAAAAGCTAAAAATTTCAGAATTGCACCGTGCAATGTGGAGATATTACTGTTTGTGCATTTACAATATTCATTGATTTTTGCCATTGAAAAACATGTTTTTCATATACCAGAAATGTTTGAAGCTACTGACTGAATGAAAGGAGCTGGCATCTCACTCTCTTTGAATCTTCTTTATCATGCTAGGTTTAGCAGGAAAAAGCAAAAAATTTCAGAATTGCACCTTGCAATGTGGAGATATTACTGTTTGTGCATTTACAATATTCATTGATTTTTGCCATTGAAAAACATGTTTTTCATATACCAGAAATGTTTGAAGCTACTGACAATGAAAGGAGCTGGCATCTCACTCTCTTTGAATCTTCTTTATCATGCTAGGATTAGCAGGAAAAAGCAAAAAATTTCAGAATTGCACCTTGCAATGTGGAGATATTACTGTTTGTGCATTTACAATATTCATTGATTTTTGCCATTGAAAAACATGTTTTTCATATACCAGAAATGTTTGAAGCTACTGACTGAATGAAAGGAGCTGGCATCTCACTCTCTTTGAATCTTCTTTATCATGCTAGGATTAACAGGAAAAAGCTAAAAATTTCAGAATTGCACCGTGCAATGTGGAGATATTACTGTTTGTGCATTTACAATATTCATTGATTTTTGCCATTGAAAAACATGTTTTTCATATACCAGAAATGTTTGAAGCTACTGACTGAATGAAAGGAGCTGGCATCTCACTCTCTTTGAATCTTCTTTATCATGCTAGGATTAGCAGGAAAAAGCAAAAAATTTCAGAATTGCACCTTGCAATGTGGAGATATTACTGTTTGTGCATTTAAAATATTCATTGATTTTTGCCATTGAAAAACATGTTTTTCATATACCAGAAATGTTTGAAGCTACTGACTGAATGAAAGGAGCTGGCATCTCACTCTCTTTGAATCTTCTTTATCATGCTAGGATTAACAGGAAAAAGCTAAAAATTTCAGAATTGCACCGTGCAATGTGGAGATATTACTGTTTGTGCATTTACAATATTCATTGATTTTTGCCATTGAAAAACATGTTTTTCATATACCAGAAATGTTTGAAGCTACTGACTGAATGAAAGGAGCTGGCATCTCACTCTCTTTGAATCTTCTTTATCATGCTAGGATTAGCAGGAAAAAGCAAAAAATTTCAGAATTGCACCTTGCAATGTGGAGATATTACTGTTTGTGCATTTACAATATTCATTGATTTTTGCCATTGAAAAACATGTTTTTCATATACCAGAAATGTTTGAAGCTACTGACTGAATGAAAGGAGCTGGCATCTCACTCTCTTTGAATCTTCTTTATCATGCTAGGATTAACAGGAAAAAGCTAAAAATTTCAGAATTGCACCGTGCAATGTGGAGATATTACTGTTTGTGCATTTACAATATTCATTGATTTTTGCCATTGAAAAACATGTTTTTCATATACCAGAAATGTTTGAAGCTACTGACTGAATGAAAGGAGCTGGCATCTCACTCTCTTTGAATCTTCTTTATCATGCTAGGATTAGCAGGAAAAAGCAAAAAATTTCAGAATTGCACCTTGCAATGTGGAGATATTACTGTTTGTGCATTTACAATATTCATTGATTTTTGCCATTGAAAAACATGTTTTTCATATACCAGAAATGTTTGAAGCTACTGACTGAATGAAAGGAGCTGGCATCTCACTCTCTTTGAATCTTCTTTATCATGCTAGGATTAACAGGAAAAAGCAAAAAATTTCAGAATTGCACCTTGCAATGTGGAGATATTACTGTTTGTGCATTTACAATATTCATTGATTTTTGCCATTGAAAAACATGTTTTTCATATACCAGAAATGTTTGAAGCTACTGACTGAATGAAAGGAGCTGGCATCTCACTCTCTTTGAATCTTCTTTATCATGCTAGGATTAACAGGAAAAAGCTAAAAATTTCAGAATTGCACCGTGCAATGTGGAGATATTACTGTTTGTGCATTTACAATATTCATTGATTTTTGCCATTGAAAAACATGTTTTTCATATACCAGAAATGTTTGAAGCTACTGACTGAATGAAAGGAGCTGGCATCTCACTCTCTTTGAATCTTCTTTATCATGCTAGGATTAGCAGGAAAAAGCAAAAAATTTCAGAATTGCACCTTGCAATGTGGAGATATTACTGTTTGTGCATTTACAATATTCATTGATTTTTGCCATTGAAAAACATGTTTTTCATATACCAGAAATGTTTGAAGCTACTGACTGAATGAAAGGAGCTGGCATCTCACTCTCTTTGAATCTTCTTTATCATGCTAGGATTAACAGGAAAAAGCTAAAAATTTCAGAATTGCACCGTGCAATGTGGAGATATTACTGTTTGTGCATTTACAATATTCATTGATTTTTGCCATTGAAAAACATGTTTTTCATATACCAGAAATGTTTGAAGCTACTGACTGAATGAAAGGAGCTGGCATCTCACTCTCTTTGAATCTTCTTTATCATGCTAGGATTAGCAGGAAAAAGCAAAAAATTTCAGAATTGCACCTTGCAATGTGGAGATATTACTGTTTGTGCATTTACAATATTCATTGATTTTTGCCATTGAAAAACATGTTTTTCATATACCAGAAATGTTTGAAGCTACTGACTGAATGAAAGGAGCTGGCATCTCACTCTCTTTGAATCTTCTTTATCATGCTAGGATTAGCAGGAAAAAGCTAAAAATTTCAGAATTGCACCTTGCAATGTGGAGATATTACTGTTTGTGCATTTACAATATTCATTGATTTTTGCCATTGAAAAACATGTTTTTCATATACCAGAAATGTTTGAAGCTACTGACTGAATGAAAGGAGCTGGCATCTCACTCTCTTTGAATCTTCTTTATCATGCTAGGATTAACAGGAAAAAGCAAAAAATTTCAGAATTGCACCTTGCAATGTGGAGATATTACTGTTTGTGCATTTACAATATTCATTGATTTTTGCCATTGAAAAACATGTTTTTCATATACCAGAAATGTTTGAAGCTACTGACTGAATGAAAGGAGCTGGCATCTCACTCTCTTTGAATCTTCTTTATCATGCTAGGATTAACAGGAAAAAGCTAAAAATTTCAGAATTGCACCGTGCAATGTGGAGATATTACTGTTTGTGCATTTACAATATTCATTGATTTTTGCCATTGAAAAACATGTTTTTCATATACCAGAAATGTTTGAAGCTACTGACTGAATGAAAGGAGCTGGCATCTCACTCTCTTTGAATCTTCTTTATCATGCTAGGATTAGCAGGAAAAAGCAAAAAATTTCAGAATTGCACCTTGCAATGTGGAGATATTACTGTTTGTGCATTTACAATATTCATTGATTTTTGCCATTGAAAAACATGTTTTTCATATGCCAGAAATGTTTGAAGTTACTGACTGAATGAAAGGAGCTGGCATCTCACTCTCTTTGAATCTTCTTTATCATGCTAGGATTAACAGGAAAAAGCTAAAAATTTCAGAATTGCACCGTGCAATGTGGAGATATTACTGTTTGTGCATTTACAATATTCATTGATTTTTGCCATTGAAAAACATGTTTTTCATATACCAGAAATGTTTGAAGCTTCTGACTGAATGAAAGGAGCTGGCATCTCACTCTCTTTGAATCTTCTTTATCATGCTAGGATTAGCAGGAAAAAGCAAAAAATTTCAGAATTGCACCTTGCAATGTGGAGATATTACTGTTTGTGCATTTACAATATTCATTGATTTTTGCCATTGAAAAACATGTTTTTCATATACCAGAAATGTTTGAAGCTACTGACTGAATGAAAGGAGCTGGCATCTCACTCTCTTTGAATCTTCTTTATCATGCTAGGATTAACAGGAAAAAGCTAAAAATTTCAGAATTGCACCGTGCAATGTGGAGATATTACTGTTTGTGCATTTACAATATTCATTGATTTTTGCCATTGAAAAACATGTTTTTCATATACCAGAAATGTTTGAAGGTACTGACTGAATGAAAGGAGCTGGCATCTCACTCTCTTTGAATCTTCTTTATCATGCTAGGATTAGCAGGAAAAAGCAAAAAAATTCAGAATTGCACCTTGCAATGTGGAGATATTACTGTTTGTGCATTTACAATATTCATTGATTTTTGCCATTGAAAAACATGTTTTTCATATACCAGAAATGTTTGAAGCTACTGACTGAATGAAAGGAGCTGGCATCTCACTCTCTTTGAATCTTCTTTATCATGCTAGGATTAACAGGAAAAAGCAAAAAATTTCAGAATTGCACCTTGCAATGTGGAGATATTACTGTTTGTGCATTTACAATATTCATTGATTTTTGCCATTGAAAAACATGTTTTTCATATACCAGAAATGTTTGAAGCTACTGACTGAATGAAAGGAGCTGGCATCTCACTCTCTTTGAATCTTCTTTATCATGCTAGGATTAACAGGAAAAAGCTAAAAATTTCAGAATTGCACCGTGCAATGTGGAGATATTACTGTTTGTGCATTTACAATATTCATTGATTTTTGCCATTGAAAAACGTTTTTCATATACCAGAAATGTTTGAAGCTACTGACTGAATGAAAGGAGCTGGCATCTCACTCTCTTTGAATCTTCTTTATCATGCTAGGATTAGCAGGAAAAAGCAAAAAATTTCAGAATTGCACCTTGCAATGTGGAGATATTACTGTTTGTGCATTTACAATATTCATTGATTTTTGCCATTGAAAAACATGTTTTTCATATACCAGAAATGTTTGAAGCTACTGACTGAATGAAAGGAGCTGGCATCTCACTCTCTTTGAATCTTCTTTATCATGCTAGGATTAACAGGAAAAAGCAAAAAATTTCAGAATTGCACCTTGCAATGTGGAGATATTACTGTTTGTGCATTTACAATATTCATTGATTTTTGCCATTGAAAAACATGTTTTTCATATACCAGAAATGTTTGAAGCTACTGACTGAATGAAAGGAGCTGGCATCTCACTCTCTTTGAATCTTCTTTATCATGCTAGGATTAACAGGAAAAAGCAAAAAATTTCAGAATTGCACCGTGCAATGTGGAGATATTACTGTTTGTGCATTTACAATATTCATTGATTTTTGCCATTGAAAAACATGTTTTTCATATACCAGAAATGTTTGAAGCTACTGACTGAATGAAAGGAGCTGGCATCTCACTCTCTTTGAATCTTCTTTATCATGCTAGGATTAGCAGGAAAAAGCAAAAAATTTCAGAATTGCACCTTGCAATGTGGAGATATTACTGTTTGTGCATTTACAATATTCATTGATTTTTGCCATTGAAAAACATGTTTTTCATATACCAGAAATGTTTGAAGCTACTGACTGAATGAAAGGAGCTGGCATCTCACTCTCTTTGAATCTTCTTTATCATGCTAGGATTAACAGGAAAAAGCTAAAAATTTCAGAATTGCACCGTGCAATGTGGAGATATTACTGTTTGTGCATTTACAATATTCATTGATTTTTGCCATTGAAAAACATGTTTTTCATATACCAGAAATGTTTGAAGCTACTGACTGAATGAAAGGAGCTGGCATCTCACTCTCTTTGAATCTTCTTTATCATGCTAGGATTAGCAGGAAAAAGCAAAAAATTTCAGAATTGCACCTTGCAATGTGGAGATATTACTGTTTGTGCATTTACAATATTCATTGATTTTTGCCATTGAAAAACATGTTTTTCATATACCAGAAATGTTTGAAGCTACTGACTGAATGAAAGGAGCTGGCATCTCACTCTCTTTGAATCTTCTTTATCATGCTAGGATTAGCAGGATAAAGCAAAAAATTTCAGAATTGCACCTTGCAATGTGGAGATATTACTGTTTGTGCATTTACAATATTCATTGATTTTTGCCATTGAAAAACATGTTTTTCATATACCAGAAATGTTTGAAGCTACTGACTGAATGAAAGGAGCTGGCATCTCACTCTCTTTGAATCTTCTTTATCATGCTAGGATTAGCAGGAAAAAGCAAAAAATTTCAGAATTGCACCTTGCAATGTGGAGATATTACTGTTTGTGCATTTACAATATTCATTGATTTTTGCCATTGAAAAACATGTTTTTCATATACCAGAAATGTTTGAAGCTACTGACTGAATGAAAGGAGCTGGCATCTCACTCTCTTTGAATCTTCTTTATCATGCTAGGATTAACAGGAAAAAGCTAAAAATTTCAGAATTGCACCGTGCAATGTGGAGATATTACTGTTTGTGCATTTACAATATTCATTGATTTTTGCCATTGAAAAACATGTTTTTCATATACCAGAAATGTTTGAAGCTACTGACTGAATGAAAGGAGCTGGCATCTCACTCTCTTTGAATCTTCTTTATCATGCTAGGATTAGCAGGAAAAAGCAAAAAATTTCAGAATTGCACCTTGCAATGTGGAGATATTACTGTTTGTGCATTTACAATATTCATTGATTTTTGCCATTGAAAAACATGTTTTTCATATACCAGAAATGTTTGAAGCTACTGACTGAATGAAAGGAGCTGGCATCTCACTCTCTTTGTTTTACCATATTTTTTTTTATTTTTAATAAACAATTTAACAGGGGAATAACAATCGTAGCATAAAAGTAGTGACAAAAAAATATTCGTAATAAGGGATAAATTCTGAGGGAAGGGGAAGGGAAAGGGTACAAACGGGAATGGATAAACAGGAAAGATGGGAGAAATTTGTTCGTCAAATAGTATATACAATAGTACATAAACTTGAACAATTTAAACACACATTACTATCATTAGCAAAAATTAAACATATTAATGAGCTAAGCATGACACACATTAAGATGTTCCAGCATTATGAGAGGGTTGAGGGAACTTAGTGAGCCAAATATCCCACTTCCTAGAGAATTTAAGTAAGTTATTGTTGATAAGGGCAAATCTGAGTTCAAATATTCTATGGAGATTCATCTTATCAACTAAGTCCTCCAAAGTGGGGACATGTGACTTTCTCCAATAAAAAGCCAATGCGTTCTTACATACTGAAAATAAGTGAATCACCAAAGATCTTTCAAACGACTTATATGATTCGAGATCTAAGGATAGTAAAGCCATTTGAGGGGTCAATACTAAAGGTCTGCCTAAAAGATCATCTACCAAAGAAGAGATCTGAGCCCATAGATTCTGGATTTTGGGGCAGCTCCAAAAGAGATGTAAAAGATCTCCCCTAAGGCCGCACTCCCTCCAACAAAGGGGAGAGTTGCTGGGCTTTATATGGTGGAGCCTGATTGGAGTGTAATACCATCTGGTTAGAATTTTGAAGTAGGCCTCTTGTAAGGGCATAGATATATTAGAGGCTTGAGAAAAAAGAACAGCACTCTCCCATTGATCGGATTGGAAATTGAGTTTTAGGTCTTTTTCCCAACGTATCATGTAGAGGTGTTTTTGGAAGGAAAGATCATTATTGAAGCTGTTATATATGTGCCTCAGGCTCCAAAAAATTTTGTGGGATGGGTTGCTTAACAGGTTCACCGAGGTTTCAGAAACAATAAGTTTACCAGAAGTAAATTCCAGAATAATGCTCTTTAAATGAGAGTATAAAAAGAAATCAGAGGAAGGTAAGTTGAATCTTTTTTTAAGAATTTGGAAAGGAATAAAGGCAGAAGCTTCATAGAAGTCTCCAATTTTCCTTAACCCTTTATTGTCCCACTGATCTGGAATGGAAGAGTTATACAGATCAGCAACAAAACCAATTGGAAAATTTTTGACAAAAGAAAACTTATCCATATCAGAATCTCTTAGGGGACTCTTTTTCTTTCTTTTGGCGATTTTTTTCCAGGCGTCAATAATCGCCTGGAAAATAGGATGGGAAGAATCATGAGTGCACTGTTTAAAGAGATGCCTAAGTAACAATTCACGGGGAGAAGAGCCATTATTTAAGAAGGTCTCCAGAGTCATCCAAGCTGGGGGACTGTCAGAATTAAACCAATTACTGCTCTGTTTGATGAGGTTTGCCAAATAGTAAGCGGAAATATTAGGGTGGCTCAGACCTCCGTTACACTTATTCTTGTACAATATATCTGCAGATATCCTCGCACGTTTATTATCCCAGACATAGGAATTATTCTGATTTTGAATTTTTTGAATAAAGATGTGAGAAATAGTTAAAGGTAAGTTGCGGAAAAAATACAAGATTTTGGGTAGAACAAACATCTTAATAGAGAGGACTCTACCCCACCATGACAAATCTCTTTTCAAAAATTCCATCAAATCTCCGCGGACGATAATCTCACTCTCTTTGAATCTTCTTTATCATGCTAGGATTAACAGGAAAAAGCAAAAAATTTCAGAATTGCATCTTGCAATGTGGAGATATTACTGTTTGTGCATTTACAATATTCATTGATTTTTGCCATTGAAAAACATGTTTTTCATATACCAGAAATGTTTGAAGCTACTGACTGAATGAAAGGAGCTGGCATCTCACTCTCTTTGAATCTTCTTTATCATGCTAGGATTAACAAGAAAAAGCAAAAAATTTCAGAATTGCACCTTGAAATGTGGAGATATTACTGTTTGTGCATTTACAATATTCATTGATTTTTGCCATTGAAAAACATGTTTTTCATATACCAGAAATGTTTGAAGCTACTGACTGAATGAAAGGAGCTGGCATCTCACTCTCTTTGAATCTTCTTTATCATGCTAGGATTAACAGGAAAAAGCTAAAAATTTCAGAATTGCACCGTGCAATGTGGAGATATTACTGTTTGTGCATTTACAATATTCATTGATTTTTGCCATTGAAAAACATTTTTCATATACCAGAAATGTTTGAAGCTACTGACTGAATGAAAGGAGCTGGCATCTCACTCTCTTTGAATCTTCTTTATCATGCTAGGATTAGCAGGAAAAAGCAAAAAATTTCAGAATTGCACCTTGCAATGTGGAGATATTACTGTTTGTGCATTTACAATATTCATTGATTTTTGCCATTGAAAAACATGTTTTTCATATACCAGAAATGTTTGAAGCTACTGACTGAATGAAAGGAGCTGGCATCTCACTCTCTTTGAATCTTCTTTATCATGCTAGGATTAACAGGAAAAAGCAAAAAATTTCAGAATTGCACCTTGCAATGTGGAGATATTACTGTTTGTGCATTTACAATATTCATTGATTTTTGCCATTGAAAAACATGTTTTTCATATACCAGAAATGTTTGAAGCTACTGACTGAATGAAAGGAGCTGGCATCTCACTCTCTTTGAATCTTCTTTATCATGCTAGGATTAACAGGAAAAAGCAAAAAATTTCAGAATTGCACCGTGCAATGTGGAGATATTACTGTTTGTGCATTTACAATATTCATTGATTTTTGCCATTGAAAAACATGTTTTTCATATACCAGAAATGTTTGAAGCTACTGACTGAATGAAAGGAGCTGGCATCTCACTCTCTTTGAATCTTCTTTATCATGCTAGGATTAGCAGGAAAAAGCAAAAAATTTCAGAATTGCACCTTGCAATGTGGAGATATTACTGTTTGTGCATTTACAATATTCATTGATTTTTGCCATTGAAAAACATGTTTTTCATATACCAGAAATGTTTGAAGCTACTGACTGAATGAAAGGAGCTGGCATCTCACTCTCTTTGAATCTTCTTTATCATGCTAGGATTAACAGGAAAAAGCTAAAAATTTCAGAATTGCACCGTGCAATGTGGAGATATTACTGTTTGTGCATTTACAATATTCATTGATTTTTGCCATTGAAAAACATGTTTTTCATATACCAGAAATGTTTGAAGCTACTGACTGAATGAAAGGAGCTGGCATCTCACTCTCTTTGAATCTTCTTTATCATGCTAGGTTTAGCAGGAAAAAGCAAAAAATTTCAGAATTGCACCTTGCAATGTGGAGATATTACTGTTTGTGCATTTACAATATTCATTGATTTTTGCCATTGAAAAACATGTTTTTCATATACCAGAAATGTTTGAAGCTACTGACAATGAAAGGAGCTGGCATCTCACTCTCTTTGAATCTTCTTTATCATGCTAGGATTAGCAGGAAAAAGCAAAAAATTTCAGAATTGCACCTTGCAATGTGGAGATATTACTGTTTGTGCATTTACAATATTCATTGATTTTTGCCATTGAAAAACATGTTTTTCATATACCAGAAATGTTTGAAGCTACTGACTGAATGAAAGGAGCTGGCATCTCACTCTCTTTGAATCTTCTTTATCATGCTAGGATTAACAGGAAAAAGCTAAAAATTTCAGAATTGCACCGTGCAATGTGGAGATATTACTGTTTGTGCATTTACAATATTCATTGATTTTTGCCATTGAAAAACATGTTTTTCATATACCAGAAATGTTTGAAGCTACTGACTGAATGAAAGGAGCTGGCATCTCACTCTCTTTGAATCTTCTTTATCATGCTAGGATTAGCAGGAAAAAGCAAAAAATTTCAGAATTGCACCTTGCAATGTGGAGATATTACTGTTTGTGCATTTAAAATATTCATTGATTTTTGCCATTGAAAAACATGTTTTTCATATACCAGAAATGTTTGAAGCTACTGACTGAATGAAAGGAGCTGGCATCTCACTCTCTTTGAATCTTCTTTATCATGCTAGGATTAACAGGAAAAAGCTAAAAATTTCAGAATTGCACCGTGCAATGTGGAGATATTACTGTTTGTGCATTTACAATATTCATTGATTTTTGCCATTGAAAAACATGTTTTTCATATACCAGAAATGTTTGAAGCTACTGACTGAATGAAAGGAGCTGGCATCTCACTCTCTTTGAATCTTCTTTATCATGCTAGGATTAGCAGGAAAAAGCAAAAAATTTCAGAATTGCACCTTGCAATGTGGAGATATTACTGTTTGTGCATTTACAATATTCATTGATTTTTGCCATTGAAAAACATGTTTTTCATATACCAGAAATGTTTGAAGCTACTGACTGAATGAAAGGAGCTGGCATCTCACTCTCTTTGAATCTTCTTTATCATGCTAGGATTAACAGGAAAAAGCTAAAAATTTCAGAATTGCACCGTGCAATGTGGAGATATTACTGTTTGTGCATTTACAATATTCATTGATTTTTGCCATTGAAAAACATGTTTTTCATATACCAGAAATGTTTGAAGCTACTGACTGAATGAAAGGAGCTGGCATCTCACTCTCTTTGAATCTTCTTTATCATGCTAGGATTAGCAGGAAAAAGCAAAAAATTTCAGAATTGCACCTTGCAATGTGGAGATATTACTGTTTGTGCATTTACAATATTCATTGATTTTTGCCATTGAAAAACATGTTTTTCATATACCAGAAATGTTTGAAGCTACTGACTGAATGAAAGGAGCTGGCATCTCACTCTCTTTGAATCTTCTTTATCATGCTAGGATTAACAGGAAAAAGCAAAAAATTTCAGAATTGCACCTTGCAATGTGGAGATATTACTGTTTGTGCATTTACAATATTCATTGATTTTTGCCATTGAAAAACATGTTTTTCATATACCAGAAATGTTTGAAGCTACTGACTGAATGAAAGGAGCTGGCATCTCACTCTCTTTGAATCTTCTTTATCATGCTAGGATTAACAGGAAAAAGCTAAAAATTTCAGAATTGCACCGTGCAATGTGGAGATATTACTGTTTGTGCATTTACAATATTCATTGATTTTTGCCATTGAAAAACATGTTTTTCATATACCAGAAATGTTTGAAGCTACTGACTGAATGAAAGGAGCTGGCATCTCACTCTCTTTGAATCTTCTTTATCATGCTAGGATTAGCAGGAAAAAGCAAAAAATTTCAGAATTGCACCTTGCAATGTGGAGATATTACTGTTTGTGCATTTACAATATTCATTGATTTTTGCCATTGAAAAACATGTTTTTCATATACCAGAAATGTTTGAAGCTACTGACTGAATGAAAGGAGCTGGCATCTCACTCTCTTTGAATCTTCTTTATCATGCTAGGATTAACAGGAAAAAGCTAAAAATTTCAGAATTGCACCGTGCAATGTGGAGATATTACTGTTTGTGCATTTACAATATTCATTGATTTTTGCCATTGAAAAACATGTTTTTCATATACCAGAAATGTTTGAAGCTACTGACTGAATGAAAGGAGCTGGCATCTCACTCTCTTTGAATCTTCTTTATCATGCTAGGATTAGCAGGAAAAAGCAAAAAATTTCAGAATTGCACCTTGCAATGTGGAGATATTACTGTTTGTGCATTTACAATATTCATTGATTTTTGCCATTGAAAAACATGTTTTTCATATACCAGAAATGTTTGAAGCTACTGACTGAATGAAAGGAGCTGGCATCTCACTCTCTTTGAATCTTCTTTATCATGCTAGGATTAGCAGGAAAAAGCTAAAAATTTCAGAATTGCACCTTGCAATGTGGAGATATTACTGTTTGTGCATTTACAATATTCATTGATTTTTGCCATTGAAAAACATGTTTTTCATATACCAGAAATGTTTGAAGCTACTGACTGAATGAAAGGAGCTGGCATCTCACTCTCTTTGAATCTTCTTTATCATGCTAGGATTAACAGGAAAAAGCAAAAAATTTCAGAATTGCACCTTGCAATGTGGAGATATTACTGTTTGTGCATTTACAATATTCATTGATTTTTGCCATTGAAAAACATGTTTTTCATATACCAGAAATGTTTGAAGCTACTGACTGAATGAAAGGAGCTGGCATCTCACTCTCTTTGAATCTTCTTTATCATGCTAGGATTAACAGGAAAAAGCTAAAAATTTCAGAATTGCACCGTGCAATGTGGAGATATTACTGTTTGTGCATTTACAATATTCATTGATTTTTGCCATTGAAAAACATGTTTTTCATATACCAGAAATGTTTGAAGCTACTGACTGAATGAAAGGAGCTGGCATCTCACTCTCTTTGAATCTTCTTTATCATGCTAGGATTAGCAGGAAAAAGCAAAAAATTTCAGAATTGCACCTTGCAATGTTTAGATATTACTGTTTGTGCATTTACAATATTCATTGATTTTTGCCATTGAAAAACATGTTTTTCATATGCCAGAAATGTTTGAAGTTACTGACTGAATGAAAGGAGCTGGCATCTCACTCTCTTTGAATCTTCTTTATCATGCTAGGATTAACAGGAAAAAGCTAAAAATTTCAGAATTGCACCGTGCAATGTGGAGATATTACTGTTTGTGCATTTACAATATTCATTGATTTTTGCCATTGAAAAACATGTTTTTCATATACCAGAAATGTTTGAAGCTTCTGACTGAATGAAAGGAGCTGGCATCTCACTCTCTTTGAATCTTCTTTATCATGCTAGGATTAGCAGGAAAAAGCAAAAAATTTCAGAATTGCACCTTGCAATGTGGAGATATTACTGTTTGTGCATTTACAATATTCATTGATTTTTGCCATTGAAAAACATGTTTTTCATATACCAGAAATGTTTGAAGCTACTGACTGAATGAAAGGAGCTGGCATCTCACTCTCTTTGAATCTTCTTTATCATGCTAGGATTAACAGGAAAAAGCTAAAAATTTCAGAATTGCACCGTGCAATGTGGAGATATTACTGTTTGTGCATTTACAATATTCATTGATTTTTGCCATTGAAAAACATGTTTTTCATATACCAGAAATGTTTGAAGGTACTGACTGAATGAAAGGAGCTGGCATCTCACTCTCTTTGAATCTTCTTTATCATGCTAGGATTAGCAGGAAAAAGCAAAAAAATTCAGAATTGCACCTTGCAATGTGGAGATATTACTGTTTGTGCATTTACAATATTCATTGATTTTTGCCATTGAAAAACATGTTTTTCATATACCAGAAATGTTTGAAGCTACTGACTGAATGAAAGGAGCTGGCATCTCACTCTCTTTGAATCTTCTTTATCATGCTAGGATTAACAGGAAAAAGCAAAAAATTTCAGAATTGCACCTTGCAATGTGGAGATATTACTGTTTGTGCATTTACAATATTCATTGATTTTTGCCATTGAAAAACATGTTTTTCATATACCAGAAATGTTTGAAGCTACTGACTGAATGAAAGGAGCTGGCATCTCACTCTCTTTGAATCTTCTTTATCATGCTAGGATTAACAGGAAAAAGCTAAAAATTTCAGAATTGCACCGTGCAATGTGGAGATATTACTGTTTGTGCATTTACAATATTCATTGATTTTTGCCATTGAAAAACGTTTTTCATATACCAGAAATGTTTGAAGCTACTGACTGAATGAAAGGAGCTGGCATCTCACTCTCTTTGAATCTTCATTATCATGCTAGGATTAGCAGGAAAAAGCAAAAAATTTCAGAATTGCACCTTGCAATGTGGAGATATTACTGTTTGTGCATTTACAATATTCATTGATTTTTGCCATTGAAAAACATGTTTTTCATATACCAGAAATGTTTGAAGCTACTGACTGAATGAAAGGAGCTGGCATCTCACTCTCTTTGAATCTTCTTTATCATGCTAGGATTAACAGGAAAAAGCAAAAAATTTCAGAATTGCACCTTGCAATGTGGAGATATTACTGTTTGTGCATTTACAATATTCATTGATTTTTGCCATTGAAAAACATGTTTTTCATATACCAGAAATGTTTGAAGCTACTGACTGAATGAAAGGAGCTGGCATCTCACTCTCTTTGAATCTTCTTTATCATGCTAGGATTAACAGGAAAAAGCAAAAAATTTCAGAATTGCACCGTGCAATGTGGAGATATTACTGTTTGTGCATTTACAATATTCATTGATTTTTGCCATTGAAAAACATGTTTTTCATATACCAGAAATGTTTGAAGCTACTGACTGAATGAAAGGAGCTGGCATCTCACTCTCTTTGAATCTTCTTTATCATGCTAGGATTAGCAGGAAAAAGCAAAAAATTTCAGAATTGCACCTTGCAATGTGGAGATATTACTGTTTGTGCATTTACAATATTCATTGATTTTTGCCATTGAAAAACATGTTTTTCATATACCAGAAATGTTTGAAGCTACTGACTGAATGAAAGGAGCTGGCATCTCACTCTCTTTGAATCTTCTTTATCATGCTAGGATTAACAGGAAAAAGCTAAAAATTTCAGAATTGCACCGTGCAATGTGGAGATATTACTGTTTGTGCATTTACAATATTCATTGATTTTTGCCATTGAAAAACATGTTTTTCATATACCAGAAATGTTTGAAGCTACTGACTGAATGAAAGGAGCTGGCATCTCACTCTCTTTGAATCTTCTTTATCATGCTAGGATTAGCAGGAAAAAGCAAAAAATTTCAGAATTGCACCTTGCAATGTGGAGATATTACTGTTTGTGCATTTACAATATTCATTGATTTTTGCCATTGAAAAACATGTTTTTCATATACCAGAAATGTTTGAAGCTACTGACTGAATGAAAGGAGCTGGCATCTCACTCTCTTTGAATCTTCTTTATCATGCTAGGATTAGCAGGAAAAAGCAAAAAATTTCAGAATTGCACCTTGCAATGTGGAGATATTACTGTTTGTGCATTTACAATATTCATTGATTTTTGCCATTGAAAAACATGTTTTTCATATACCAGAAATGTTTGAAGCTACTGACTGAATGAAAGGAGCTGGCATCTCACTCTCTTTGAATCTTCTTTATCATGCTAGGATTAACAGGAAAAAGCTAAAAATTTCAGAATTGCACCGTGCAATGTGGAGATATTACTGTTTGTGCATTTACAATATTCATTGATTTTTGCCATTGAAAAACATGTTTTTCATATACCAGAAATGTTTGAAGCTACTGACCGAATGAAAGGAGCTGGCATCTCACTCTCTTTGAATCTTCTTTATCATGCTAGGATTAGCAGGAAAAAGCAAAAAATTTCAGAATTGCACCTTGCAATGTGGAGATATTACTGTTTGTGCATTTACAATATTCATTGATTTTTGCCATTGAAAAACATGTTTTTCATATACCAGAAATGTTTGAAGCTACTGACTGAATGAAAGGAGCTGGCATCTCACTCTCTTTGAATCTTCTTTATCATGCTAGGATTAACAGGAAAAAGCTAAAAATTTCAGAATTGCACCGTGCAATGTGGAGATATTACTGTTTGTGCATTTACAATATTCATTGATTTTTGCCATTGAAAAACATGTTTTTCATATACCAGAAATGTTTGAAGCTACTGACTGAATGAAAGGAGCTGGCATCTCACTCTCTTTGAATCTTCTTTATCATGCTAGGATTAGCAGGAAAAAGCAAAAAATTTCAGAATTGCACCTTGCAATGTGGAGATATTACTGTTTGTGCATTTACAATATTCATTGATTTTTGCCATTGAAAAACATGTTTTTCATATACCAGAAATGTTTGAAGCTACTGACTGAATGAAAGGAGCTGGCATCTCACTCTCTTTGAATCTTCTTTATCATGCTAGGATTAACAGGAAAAAGCTAAAAATTTCAGAATTGCACCGTGCAATGTGGAGATATTACTGTTTGTGCATTTACAATATTCATTGATTTTTGCCATTGAAAAACATGTTTTTCATATACCAGAAATGTTTGAAGCTACTGACTGAATGAAAGGAGCTGGCATCTCACTCTCTTTGAATCTTCTTTATCATGCTAGGATTAACAGGAAAAAGCTAAAAATTTCAGAATTGCACCGTGCAATGTGGAGATATTACTGTTTGTGCATTTACAATATTCATTGATTTTTGCCATTGAAAAACATGTTTTTCATATACCAGAAATGTTTGAAGCTACTGACTGAATGAAAGGAGCTGGCATCTCACTCTCTTTGAATCTTCTTTATCATGCTAGGATTAACAGGAAAAAGCTAAAAATTTCAGAATTGCACCGTGCAATGTGGAGATATTACTGTTTGTGCATTTACAATATTCATTGATTTTTGCCATTGAAAAACATGTTTTTCATATACCAGAAATGTTTGAAGCTACTGACTGAATGAAAGGAGCTGGCATCTCACTCTCTTTGAATCTTCTTTATCATGCTAGGATTAGCAGGAAAAAGCAAAAAATTTCAGAATTGCACCTTGCAATGTGGAGATATTACTGTTTGTGCATTTACAATATTCATTGATTTTTGCCATTGAAAAACATGTTTTTCATATACCAGAAATGTTTGAAGCTACTGACTGAATGAAAGGAGCTGGCATCTCACTCTCTTTGAATCTTCTTTATCATGCTAGGATTAACAGGAAAAAGCAAAAAATTTCAGAATTGCACCTTGCAATGTGGAGATATTACTGTTTGTGCATTTACAATATTCATTGATTTTTGCCATTGAAAAACATGTTTTTCATATACCAGAAATGTTTGAAGCTACTGACTGAATGAAAGGAGCTGGCATCTCACTCTCTTTGAATCTTCTTTATCATGCTAGGATTAACAGGAAAAAGCTAAAAATTTCAGAATTGCACCGTGCAATGTGGAGATATTACTGTTTGTGCATTTACAATATTCATTGATTTTTGCCATTGAAAAACATGTTTTTCATATACCAGAAATGTTTGAAGCTACTGACTGAATGAAAGGAGCTGGCATCTCACTCTCTTTGAATCTTCTTTATCATGCTAGGATTAGCAGGAAAAAGCAAAAAATTTCAGAATTGCACCTTGCAATGTGGAGATATTACTGTTTGTGCATTTACAATATTCATTGATTTTTGCCATTGAAAAACATGTTTTTCATATACCAGAAATGTTTGAAGCTACTGACTGAATGAAAGGAGCTGGCATCTCACTCTCTTTGAATCTTCTTTATCATGCTAGGATTAACAGGAAAAAGCAAAAAATTTCAGAATTGCACCTTGCAATGTGGAGATATTACTGTTTGTGCATTTACAATATTCATTGATTTTTGCCATTGAAAAACATGTTTTTCATATACCAGAAATGTTTGAAGCTACTGACTGAATGAAAGGAGCTGGCATCTCACTCTCTTTGAATCTTCTTTATCATGCTAGGATTAACAGGAAAAAGCTAAAAATTTCAGAATTGCACCGTGCAATGTGGAGATATTACTGTTTGTGCATTTACAATATTCATTGATTTTTGCCATTGAAAAACATGTTTTTCATATACCAGAAATGTTTGAAGCTACTGACGGAATGAAAGGAGCTGGCATCTCACTCTCTTTGAATCTTCTTTATCATGCTAGGATTAGCAGGAAAAAGCAAAAAATTTCAGAATTGCACCTTGCAATGTGGAGATATTACTGTTTGTGCATTTACAATATTCATTGATTTTTGCCATTGAAAAACATGTTTTTCATATACCAGAAATGTTTGAAGCTACTGACTGAATGAAAGGAGCTGGCATCTCACTCTCTTTGAATCTTCTTTATCATGCTAGGATTAACAGGAAAAAGCAAAAAATTTCAGAATTGCACCTTGCAATGTGGAGATATTACTGTTTGTGCATTTACAATATTCATTGATTTTTGCCATTGAAAAACATGTTTTTCATATACCAGAAATGTTTGAAGCTACTGACTGAATGAAAGGAGCTGGCATCTCACTCTCTTTGAATCTTCTTTATCATGCTAGGATTAACAGGAAAAAGCAAAAAATTTCAGAATTGCACCGTGCAATGTGGAGATATTACTGTTTGTGCATTTACAATATTCATTGATTTTTGCCATTGAAAAACATGTTTTTCATATACCAGAAATGTTTGAAGCTACTGACTGAATGAAAGGAGCTGGCATCTCACTCTCTTTGAATCTTCTTTATCATGCTAGGATTAACAGGAAAAAGCAAAAAATTTCAGAATTGCACCTTGCAATGTGGAGATATTACTGTTTGTGCATTTACAATATTCATTGATTTTTGCCATTGAAAAACATGTTTTTCATATACCAGAAATGTTTGAAGCTACTGACTGAATGAAAGGAGCTGGCATCTCACTCTCTTTGAATCTTCTTTATCATGCTAGGATTAACAGGAAAAAGCTAAAAATTTCAGAATTGCACCGTGCAATGTGGAGATATTACTGTTTGTGCATTTACAATATTCATTGATTTTGCCATTGAAAAACATGTTTTTCATATACCAGAAATGTTTGAAGCTACTGACTGAATGAAAGGAGCTGGCATCTCACTCTCTTTGAATCTTCTTTATCATGCTAGGATTAACAGGAAAAAGCTAAAAATTTCAGAATTGCACCGTGCAATGTGGAGATATTACTGTTTGTGCATTTACAATATTCATTGATTTTTGCCATTGAAAAACATGTTTTTCATATACCAGAAATGTTTGAAGCTACTGACTGAATGAAAGGAGCTGGCATCTCACTCTCTTTGAATCTTCTTTATCATGCTAGGATTAGCAGGAAAAAGCAAAAAATTTCAGAATTGCACCTTGCAATGTGGAGATATTACTGTTTGTGCATTTACAATATTCATTGATTTTTGCCATTGAAAAACATGTTTTTCATATACCAGAAATGTTTGAAGCTACTGACTGAATGAAAGGAGCTGGCATCTCACTCTCTTTGAATCTTCTTTATCATGCTAGGATTAACAGGAAAAAGCAAAAAATTTCAGAATTGCACCTTGCAATGTGGAGATATTACTGTTTGTGCATTTACAATATTCATTGATTTTTGCCATTGAAAAACATGTTTTTCATATACCAGAAATGTTTGAAGCTACTGACTGAATGAAAGGAGCTGGCATCTCACTCTCTTTGAATCTTCTTTATCATGCTAGGATTAACAGGAAAAAGCTAAAAATTTCAGAATTGCACCGTGCAATGTGGAGATATTACTGTTTGTGCATTTACAATATTCATTGATTTTTGCCATTGAAAAACATGTTTTTCATATACCAGAAATGTTTGAAGCTACTGACGGAATGAAAGGAGCTGGCATCTCACTCTCTTTGAATCTTCTTTATCATGCTAGGATTAGCAGGAAAAAGCAAAAAATTTCAGAATTGCACCTTGCAATGTGGAGATATTACTGTTTGTGCATTTACAATATTCATTGATTTTTGCCATTGAAAAACATGTTTTTCATATACCAGAAATGTTTGAAGCTACTGACTGAATGAAAGGAGCTGGCATCTCACTCTCTTTGAATCTTCTTTATCATGCTAGGATTAACAGGAAAAAGCAAAAAATTTCAGAATTGCACCTTGCAATGTGGAGATATTACTGTTTGTGCATTTACAATATTCATTGATTTTTGCCATTGAAAAACATGTTTTTCATATACCAGAAATGTTTGAAGCTACTGACTGAATGAAAGGAGCTGGCATCTCACTCTCTTTGAATCTTCTTTATCATGCTAGGATTAACAGGAAAAAGCAAAAAATTTCAGAATTGCACCGTGCAATGTGGAGATATTACTGTTTGTGCATTTACAATATTCATTGATTTTTGCCATTGAAAAACATGTTTTTCATATACCAGAAATGTTTGAAGCTACTGACTGAATGAAAGGAGCTGGCATCTCACTCTCTTTGAATCTTCTTTATCATGCTAGGATTAACAGGAAAAAGCAAAAAATTTCAGAATTGCACCTTGCAATGTGGAGATATTACTGTTTGTGCATTTACAATATTCATTGATTTTTGCCATTGAAAAACATGTTTTTCATATACCAGAAATGTTTGAAGCTACTGACTGAATGAAAGGAGCTGGCATCTCACTCTCTTTGAATCTTCTTTATCATGCTAGGATTAACAGGAAAAAGCTAAAAATTTCAGAATTGCACCGTGCAATGTGGAGATATTACTGTTTGTGCATTTACAATATTCATTGATTTTGCCATTGAAAAACATGTTTTTCATATACCAGAAATGTTTGAAGCTACTGACTGAATGAAAGGAGCTGGCATCTCACTCTCTTTGAATCTTCTTTATCATGCTAGGATTAACAGGAAAAAGCTAAAAATTTCAGAATTGCACCGTGCAATGTGGAGATATTACTGTTTGTGCATTTACAATATTCATTGATTTTTGCCATTGAAAAACATGTTTTTCATATACCAGAAATGTTTGAAGCTACTGACTGAATGAAAGGAGCTGGCATCTCACTCTCTTTGAATCTTCTTTATCATGCTAGGATTAGCAGGAAAAAGCAAAAAATTTCAGAATTGCACCTTGCAATGTGGAGATATTACTGTTTGTGCATTTACAATATTCATTGATTTTTGCCATTGAAAAACATGTTTTTCATATACCAGAAATGTTTGAAGCTACTGACTGAATGAAAGGAGCTGGCATCTCACTCTCTTTGAATCTTCTTTATCATGCTAGGATTAACAGGAAAAAGCAAAAAATTTCAGAATTGCACCTTGCAATGTGGAGATATTACTGTTTGTGCATTTACAATATTCATTGATTTTTGCCATTGAAAAACATGTTTTTCATATACCAGAAATGTTTGAAGCTACTGACTGAATGAAAGGAGCTGGCATCTCACTCTCTTTGAATCTTCTTTATCATGCTAGGATTAACAGGAAAAAGCTAAAAATTTCAGAATTGCACCGTGCAATGTGGAGATATTACTGTTTGTGCATTTACAATATTCATTGATTTTTGCCATTGAAAAACATGTTTTTCATATACCAGAAATGTTTGAAGCTACTGACTGAATGAAAGGAGCTGGCATCTCACTCTCTTTGAATCTTCTTTATCATGCTAGGATTAGCAGGAAAAAGCAAAAAATTTCAGAATTGCACCTTGCAATGTGGAGATATTACTGTTTGTGCATTTACAATATTCATTGATTTTTGCCATTGAAAAACATGTTTTTCATATACCAGAAATGTTTGAAGCTACTGACTGAATGAAAGGAGCTGGCATCTCACTCTCTTTGAATCTTCTTTATCATGCTAGGATTAACAGGAAAAAGCAAAAAATTTCAGAATTGCACCTTGCAATGTGGAGATATTACTGTTTGTGCATTTACAATATTCATTGATTTTTGCCATTGAAAAACATGTTTTTCATATACCAGAAATGTTTGAAGCTACTGACTGAATGAAAGGAGCTGGCATCTCACTCTCTTTGAATCTTCTTTATCATGCTAGGATTAACAGGAAAAAGCTAAAAATTTCAGAATTGCACCGTGCAATGTGGAGATATTACTGTTTGTGCATTTACAATATTCATTGATTTTTGCCATTGAAAAACATGTTTTTCATATACCAGAAATGTTTGAAGCTACTGACGGAATGAAAGGAGCTGGCATCTCACTCTCTTTGAATCTTCTTTATCATGCTAGGATTAGCAGGAAAAAGCAAAAAATTTCAGAATTGCACCTTGCAATGTGGAGATATTACTGTTTGTGCATTTACAATATTCATTGATTTTTGCCATTGAAAAACATGTTTTTCATATACCAGAAATGTTTGAAGCTACTGACTGAATGAAAGGAGCTGGCATCTCACTCTCTTTGAATCTTCTTTATCATGCTAGGATTAACAGGAAAAAGCAAAAAATTTCAGAATTGCACCTTGCAATGTGGAGATATTACTGTTTGTGCATTTACAATATTCATTGATTTTTGCCATTGAAAAACATGTTTTTCATATACCAGAAATGTTTGAAGCTACTGACTGAATGAAAGGAGCTGGCATCTCACTCTCTTTGAATCTTCTTTATCATGCTAGGATTAACAGGAAAAAGCAAAAAATTTCAGAATTGCACCGTGCAATGTGGAGATATTACTGTTTGTGCATTTACAATATTCATTGATTTTTGCCATTGAAAAACATGTTTTTCATATACCAGAAATGTTTGAAGCTACTGACTGAATGAAAGGAGCTGGCATCTCACTCTCTTTGAATCTTCTTTATCATGCTAGGATTAACAGGAAAAAGCAAAAAATTTCAGAATTGCACCTTGCAATGTGGAGATATTACTGTTTGTGCATTTACAATATTCATTGATTTTTGCCATTGAAAAACATGTTTTTCATATACCAGAAATGTTTGAAGCTACTGACTGAATGAAAGGAGCTGGCATCTCACTCTCTTTGAATCTTCTTTATCATGCTAGGATTAACAGGAAAAAGCTAAAAATTTCAGAATTGCACCGTGCAATGTGGAGATATTACTGTTTGTGCATTTACAATATTCATTGATTTTTGCCATTGAAAAACATGTTTTTCATATACCAGAAATGTTTGAAGCTACTGACTGAATGAAAGGAGCTGGCATCTCACTCTCTTTGAATCTTCTTTATCATGCTAGGATTAGCAGGAAAAAGCAAAAAATTTCAGAATTGCACCTTGCAATGTGGAGATATTACTGTTTGTGCATTTACAATATTCATTGATTTTTGCCATTGAAAAACATGTTTTTCATATACCAGAAATGTTTGAAGCTACTGACTGAATGAAAGGAGCTGGCATCTCACTCTCTTTGAATCTTCTTTATCATGCTAGGATTAACAGGAAAAAGCTAAAAATTTCAGAATTGCACCGTGCAATGTGGAGATATTACTGTTTGTGCATTTACAATATTCATTGATTTTTGCCATTGAAAAACATGTTTTTCATATACCAGAAATGTTTGAAGCTAATGACTGAATGAAAGGAGCTGGCATCTCACTCTCTTTGAATCTTCTTTATCATGCTAGGATTAACAGGAAAAAGCTAAAAATTTCAGAATTGCACCGTGCAATGTGGAGATATTACTGTTTGTGCATTTACAATATTCATTAATTTTTGCCATTGAAAAACATGTTTTTCATATACCAGAAATGTTTGAAGCTACTGACTGAATGAAAGGAGCTGGCATCTCACTCTCTTTGAATCTTCTTTATCATGCTAGGATTAGCAGGAAAAAGCAAAAAATTTCAGAATTGCACCTTGCAATGTGGAGATATTACTGTTTGTGCATTTACAATATTCATTGATTTTTGCCATTGAAAAACATGTTTTTCATATACCAGAAATGTTTGAAGCTACTGACTGAATGAAAGGAGCTGGCATCTCACTCTCTTTGAATCTTCTTTATCATGCTAGGATTAACAGGAAAAAGCTAAAAATTTCAGAATTGCACCGTGCAATGTGGAGATATTACTGTTTGTGCATTTACAATATTCATTGATTTTTGCCATTGAAAAACATGTTTTTCATATACCAGAAATGTTTGAAGCTACTGACTGAATGAAAGGAGCTGGCATCTCACTCTCTTTGAATCTTCTTTATCATGCTAGGATTAGCAGGAAAAAGCAAAAAATTTCAGAATTGCACCTTGCAATGTGGAGATATTACTGTTTGTGCATTTACAATATTCATTGATTTTTGCCATTGAAAAACATGTTTTTCATATACCAGAAATGTTTGAAGCTACTGACTGAATGAAAGGAGCTGGCATCTCACTCTCTTTGAATCTTCTTTATCATGCTAGGATTAACAGGAAAAAGCTAAAAATTTCAGAATTGCACCGTGCAATGTGGAGATATTACTGTTTGTGCATTTACAATATTCATTGATTTTTGCCATTGAAAAACATGTTTTTCATATACCAGAAATGTTTGAAGCTACTGACTGAATGAAAGGAGCTGGCATCTCACTCTCTTTGAATCTTCTTTATCATGCTAGGATTAACAGGAAAAAGCTAAAAATTTCAGAATTGCACCGTGCAATGTGGAGATATTACTGTTTGTGCATTTACAATATTCATTGATTTTTGCCATTGAAAAACATGTTTTTCATATACCAGAAATGTTTGAAGCTACTGACTGAATGAAAGGAGCTGGCATCTCACTCTCTTTGAATCTTCTTTATCATGCTAGGATTAAC
>NW_027369848.1:0-39941 GCF_046119375.1 Phyllobates terribilis
AATAAATGAATTTTCTAAGATTAAAGGTTAAAAAAAAAACATATAAAAAAGAGATGAAAATGAAAATACTACATAGAAGAAATTTATTAATTGATTTATGAGGAGTACAGTAGGATATTTAGTTTTTTCATCAATTGAGTTTATGAGGAAATAGGATGTAATGAATATGCAAGAATATACATTTAATATTTTTTGGTTAACCCAACTTTACATTATATAAACAAAAGATAAGATCTTTGTGTAGTCATTAATAGTTTTTGTGGCGTCATTAGTGTTTTTGAGCAATGCTAAAATAACAGTGTCACAAGAATTCAAACAAAAATTATATATATGCATATTCTCTGATGAGCGGGTGAGATACTATAATCAACATCATCATCTGACAAACACAGAGAAAATATAAGACACTGAAAAGGAGAATTTCGATATAAAATTAGTTGCACGGCGAAATTGAATTGATTACCTTGATCTTCAGTATGAAAAGATCCTTTTCCTCCTCCGCTGGCGACCGTGGCCGTCTCCTTTCCGGTTTTTGGTACCTTCCATGCTCCCACTCTAGTTTTTTACATCACAAATCAATCAAACAAAGGGACAAAGAGGAGAATTTCAATAGAGTTTATAAAATTGGTTGTGCAAAAAAATGATTTTATCACAAAGAACCATAAAAAGCTAAAAAAGAGAATTTTAATATAAAATTGATTGCGCGACGAAATTGAATTGATTATCTTGATATTCAGTATATTGAAAAGATCTTTGATACTCTATATATGAACGAATATGATTGCTTGAACCAATTAAAAAGTGTAATTGAGGATGAAGGCCTGAATGAATAAAAGGTAGTATGGATATATTTATTTTATAAAAATATTTTGGAATAAAATGGATGATTCTATTTTAATAAAATTTTAACAGAAACATGACTTTTATAAGAAAAAAGAGTTAAATCAACGTAGTTTTAAATAATTTCCAAAATCCGAAACTCGACCGAAGATGAAAAACTCTCCTGAGAAGACCAGACCACCGACGACTTAGTCGCCGATAACCACATCGGAAACAGAAGGAATGCCTCCGCAGTCGAGTTCCCAAACCAAAACCCCAACTCCGATGGCCGCTGCTTCCTGGCACGACCTAGTCTATAAAAGTCAGCTCCCTGCAATTTGCACAAACGCCTTCGAAAATGCCAAATCGGAGGTTTGAATTCTTCTCCCATTTAATAATGCAAGTCAATCACTAATATTACTTCTGCAGAATATTCAAACACACGCGTTGCAATCAATCGAATTATCTACAAAATAATTCGTTCCTTAATTTTTTATAATGGAGGTTGAGAAGAAAAGGTCTCCAAGTCTTCTATACTCTCATTATAAGTCTTCTCAATCTATCTCCTTCAACTTCACCCCTAATGTTGAAAATCTCCTATCATGTCCGATTCGCTTAAAATGCTTGCGACTATCTTCTATATACCGTTAGTTTTGCTCATCTGCAGTAGTGATGTTGTTTATGGGAGGTTTGTTGTGGAGAAGAACAGCGTTTCCGTTATAGCTCCTGATGATATGAAGTCAACCCACGATGCTGCGATCGGAAACTTTGGGGTGCCGGCGTACGGCGGCTCCATGATCGGGTCAGTTTCCTATCCTTCCTCGAACACCGAAGCGTGTGAACACTTTTAAGGATGATAAGCAATTCAAGTCCAAAACCGCTACTCCACCATTGTCATCGTTGACCGAGGAGGTATATATTTTTGTTCAGAAATAATTTGATTCAGTTTTTCTCTGCAAGCTTTTTATCAAACAGTTGGTGCCCAACTCCTTTAAATTCTGTATGTAGTCTAATCATGGATTATAGATTTATCTGGTGTTTGATTAGTTGATTTGATGCTGTATTGGTAGAGTGCTACTTTGCGAAAAAGGTTTGGCACGCACAGAAAGCCGGAGCTTCAGCTGTGTTGGTGGCAGATAGCATAGATGAAGTTCTGATAACAATGGACATGCCAGAGGCGAGTGACGAGGCTGAATACGTGGCTAATATCACTATTCCATCTGTCATGATAACAAAGTCTTTCGGTGACACTCTAAAGAAAGGCTTTGAAAGACAAAAAGGAAATACTGGTCAAGCTCGACTGGTCTGAGTCAATGCCCAACCCAGATGGAAGAGTTGAGTATGAGCTCTGGACTAACAGCAACGACGAGTGTGGGGCCCGGTGTGATGATCAGATGAACTTCATCAAGAACTTCAAGGGGCACGCGCAGCTCCTTGAGAAAGGTGGATATACCCAGTTTACCCCTCACTATATAACTTGGTTTTGCCCTAAGCAGTTCATTGGTTCAATGCAATGCAAGTCGCAGTGCATAACCACGGGAGGTATTGTGCACCCGGATCCGGAGGGAGATTTTTGGGAAGGGTTATGAAGGGAAAGATGTTGTTTTTGAGAATTTGAGACAACTCTGTGTTCAGAGTTTCGGAAAAGGAAAAATAGATCGTCTGTTGGTGGGACTATGTGACTGACTTCCATATCCGGTGCTCCATGAAGGAGGAAAAGTATAGCAAAACATGTGCCGAGCATGTGCTCAAGTCCCTCAGTAAGTCCCCGTAAAGATTTGTATGCAGAGAATATTAGGTATGAGTATGGATATCAGATATCAGGTATAGGTATGAGATTGATATCTGATATCCGCGTTTGGTATCATATAGATACTAGTTGATGTTTTTGTGAACAACAATAGTCATCAACTTGATATCCATATACTGATATACCAAGCAAGCCTAAATCCTTGTCCTTTCTCTGTATTTTGATATTCAATTTTCTGTAAAAACTGCAGACTTATCCATCGACAAGATAAGTAAATGTATGGGAGATCCAGAAGCTAACGAGGAAAATGAAGTTCTGAAAATGAGCAAGAGATGCAGGTATGACATCCCATGCGTCTATGCAAACTATGAACTTAAAATGCTTTCATGATGTTATTGAACTTAGTGTTCTCAATTAGCACTTACAAGAGTTGGTCTTTCCGCAATGTGAATCAGGTCGCGCATGGAAGTCGTGGTGATGTTACTCTTGCCGACTTTGGTCATCAATGATATTCAGTATAGAGGTCCGTTTTTATTTCTTCCAAAATAGTATTTTGCCAAAATCAAAGGATCCATCTAGTGCTAAAAAAGTGTTGTGCTCCATATATCGGAGTTGATCATGACCTTTGACCGCGTTGACTGTGGGATAAAATCCTAACCATTAGCATTCATTCTCATTTCTCACAAGTAAAACTTCTCAATAGAAACTTATCCCATCTAGTGTTCAACTGCTTACACTCCATCTAATTTCACATCTACATTTTTAACTCTTATCTTCAAAAACTTTTATTTAAAATTAAAGATTTCTATTTAAATGCACTAACTTTAATTCAATTGTTTGTTTGTGCCTGTGTAGGTAAACTTGAGAGTAGTGCTGTACTGAAGGCTGTATGTGCAGGATTTAAGGAAGCAACTGATCCTCCTGTTTGCTTGAGTTCAGGAGAGTTAACTCGGTCACTTTTAGTTATTACTTATTACAAGTTCTTAAAGAATGATGTAGCACAATCTTACACTTTCAGATCTTGAGACCAACGAATGTCTGAAAGATAACGGCGGTTGTTGGCAGGATCTAACCACCAATGTAACCGCTTGCAAGGTATACAAAATATCTTTTTTTTACATATCTATTCTCATGTTGAATATTTCTTACTCAATACTGAATATGCTGTATAGGACACATACAGGGGGCGAGTTTGTGAATGCCCTCTTGTAAATGGTGTTCAGTACAAAGGAGATGGTTATACTTCTTGTAAAGGTAATTTCTTCACCTCCTCTATTCAAGGTTTGTTTGTTGTTATTGTATGTTCATACTTTATTTGGTTATTATGTCAGCTGTTGGACCTGGAAGGTGTACAATAAACAACGATGGATGCTGGTCTCTGAAAAACGGCGATGGGAAAACCTTTTCAGCTTGCTTAGTTCTGTGACAATATTTCTTCTTAGTGAAATTTATCAATCTTGGACTATAAAACTGACCATGATCGTGCGTTTCGGTTTACAGGACTCTGAGCCAACAGGCTGTCAATGCCCGAAGGGCTTCAAGGGAGATGGCTACAAATGTGGAAAGGTGATCTTGATTTTTTTTCTCTAAAAATATAACACTCATATCTAAGTTTATGATCTCAATCGTGTAATTGTAAATCAGATATCGACGAGTGTAAGGAGGGCAGTGCTTGTACATGTAGCGAATGTAGTTGCACGAACACGATTGGTGGATATAACTGCAAATGTGGGGGGAACCGCTTGTATATAGAAGAACATGATACTTGTATAGGTACGTTATACCTAACGCTCTGTTTGATTCATATCTCCAACATCTCAACTAGACCTCGTAATCCGTGCTCAGTCAGGGTTTTGGGTCATTCAGGTCAAACTTTTCACGGATCAGAATGGGTCGTGTTATAACAGGTTTAGTGTCTGGTCCAGTCAGGTCAACATGTCAGTTAATGTCAATCTTTTTCACTTTTTTGTAATTTTTTCTATAAGATAATGTAATAAACTAGCAAAGAAAAATACTCCCTCCAACTTTTTCCTTAATTTTCCACATTTATCCCTATGCAATTATTACATTAAAGCTACTTTATTTTTCTGGATATTTCTTTTTACATTTCCAATGACACTTCAGTAGGAGTATTTTACATTTCTTTTTACATTTTGTTAATTAATTTCATGTTTTTTATGCTTATATTCTAGATCCAATAGGTCAGGTCAGTACTTTGACCCAATATTCCGGGTAAAAAACGGGTCGGATTTGTATGATCCGGGTCAGGTCGATTTTTCCGGGTCTAATCTCAACTTTGATTGCTTTTTTGTAATACAGAGAAAACTTCGTCGAAGATCTCATGGTTCCTCGGTCTGTTACTAGTAGGGACCGTGGTTGGTGCTACTCTAGCCGGTTACTTGTTCTACAAGTATAGGCTCCGGGTACGTTCCTAAATCCGATAATTATTATTTAAAATAATTGTGATTACTCTGACCGGACTTGTTTGTGTTTACAGTCTTACATGGACTCTGAGATCATGGCGATCATGTCTCAGTACATGCCACTCGACAACAGTAACAGCCGCGTTCAAGTCCATGAAGACGAACCCTTACACCGTGCTTCAGCGGTTTAATCCTAAACGAAACAAAAAACAGGACTGCAAGCTGCTGTACATGGGACATACACTCACAGTTGATTAACTGAAGCACAGACAAAAAATATACAGTTGAAAGCAATGAGATTTGAAATGCGTGAAAAGTTGGTGACTTTCTCTAGGCCAGGATTGTGTATTGCAGGATTTTATCTGAAACAGATGTAAATAGCTCATGTACTCTGTTTTATAAGAATTTGGAATGTAACACTCCCTCCATCCTTCATCTATGAACCAGTGTTGCATCACTCCTCACTAGAATGATGTCCATCGGTTATATATAGATCAATCTATACAATTTGCTAATTTTATGCGGTTTTTGTTCGCGAATGGATTCACAGGTTTGTTATCTGTGTCACTTGCTGCGTGGTCGATAATGTCGAAATTGTGTTGAACAAATATGGAGCAAGAAATGTGTATTAGGGGATGTTGATAGAATTCCTATCTTACCTATTAGTAGCTATTGGGCTTCGATTTTGGGCCTATCCAGAGGGTCATTTGTCTAGGTCCATTTAGTGTTCGACCACGACTTGACATGACAGTTGGAGGAATTGACGCGTCGTGAATTTGTTGCTGACCGTTGAGGAGGAGGCGGAGATCGTGGCCGCCAACTTCCGAGATCTCCGGATGAGTCGACTAGACTGAGATACCCGGTCTCGAACCAATGCGTTGTAAAATTCTTGTAACGGATACGGATTACCTAATACGGAAAACCCTAATACAATTCTAATATTCTAGATTTACTTGTTTTTTTGTTTTCATTAATCGTTCTTCATCGAGTGATTGTGAGATATTCGAGAGACTGGTCGATTGCTCTCTGAATTAGGCAATTTAGATCTTTTGAGTTATTTTTGCCCAATACAATTTGGCGCCCACCGTGGGGACCATCAATCGATTCTATACCCAACAAAATCTCACTTTCATTCCAAAAATCATGACAACTCCACCACCATTCCATGACGGTACAACCATGGAAGAGGGCGATGCTAGCCTTCATCCAGGGGACGAACTCCCCACCACTGAAATCACACCTGACGAAGCCGCGCAGATGCGTGAAATCACACCATGGAAGAGGGCGATGCTAGCCCTCGATGGTTTCGAAGAGTCATCCTTCTCCAAGGACATCTCCCGCATGGACATTCCCAAGAAGTTTCACCTTCCTAGCATGGCCAATTATGGCGGCACAACCGATCCCGACAAACACGTGGCCCTATACAAACAAAAACTCATAACCATCTCGATTTCCAAAAGGGATCAAGAGGAGGTTATGTGTAAAAGCTTCGCCATCTCCCTCTCGGGCCCCGCCTTGACATGGTTCATGCACCTGCTTCACGGATCGATCTCCTCTTTCGTCGATCTAGTGAATGCCTTCAAAATCCTGTTCGCTAGTAGTCGAAAGATGGAAAAACAATCTAGCGACCTTTACTACGTCGTTCAAAGATCCAAACAGGCCCTTCGCGGGTATTTGAACGGATACAACAAGGAGAAAGTGTTGATCCCAAATTGCAATGTAGCCACCTCGGTCCAAGCTTTCCGACAAGGACTCATCCGAGGCAACGAACTGTACCGGTAACTGACAAAATATCCCTGCTCGACTATTGAAGACGTGCATGCTAAGGCCCTAGCCCAGATCAGACTAGAGGAAGATGAGGAGCCACTCAAAGCTGACGCTAGTCTTGACCGCGTTGAACGACAATCGAATGGCGATCGTCGCATAGACCGTCGAAGCCAACCTTACCCTCGTGACCGCGAGGATAAGGGTCGAGTAATCCAGAGCCGCGATTGGGGAAACGGGTGGAAAGATCATCTGTCGCTCCTCCCAAAGGTACAGTCCTACAACTTCAGTGTATCCACTGCTGAACTAGTTAAGTCTCTCGACAGGTATGGTGACGTCAGATGGCCACGAAAAACCAATAAGTCGGAAGGCAAGAAAGATACGTCGAGATGGTGCGACTTCCACGACGATCATGGCCACTAAACCAACGAGTGCGTCACCCTCCACAAAGAGGTGGAAAGAATCTTGTCTGTGGGGCACCTCAAAGACGTTAAAGGGCAAAGGCGACATTATCACATTGCGATCAGGTCACCTCTGAACGAACATCATCACTCGTCCCCGCTAAGGTCATCAATACCATATCAGGGGGGTTGGAGCTGTGTGGTATTTCGTACTCAGCTGCCAAGTGTCGAGCTAAAAGCAGCATTCTTAACTCTCTTTCACCATCGGAGCCCGGGGATAGGAGGTCAGATCTCTCGATGCCGATTACTTTTGATGACTCCGATGCATGCAAAGAAGAGCATCATGACGGCTTAATTATATCGTTATCCATTGGCAATATTTCTTCTTAGTGAAATTTATCAATCTTGAACTAAATATAACTGACCATGATCGGCATTTCGGTTTAGAGGACTCTGAGCCAATAGGTTGTCAATGCCCGAAAGGCTTCAAGGGAGATGGCTATAAGTGTGAAGGTGATCTTGGTTTTTTTCTCTAAAAATATAACCCTCATATCTAAGTTTTAAGATCTTAATCTTATAATTGTAACCGAGATATCGACGAGTGTAAGGAGGGTAGTGCTTGTACATAGCGAATGTAGTTGCACAAACATGATTGGTGGATACAACTGAAAATGTGGGGGGAACCGCTTGTATATAGAAGAACATGATACTTGTATAGGTACGTTATACCTAACGCTCTGTTTGATTCATATCTCTAACATCTCAACTAGACCTGGTAAACGTGTCCGTCAGGTCAGATTCGGATTATTTTAGGTCAAACTTTTATCTGGTAATAATGGGTCAAGCTATAATAGGTTTAATGTCTATTCGGGTCGGGTCAATATGTCGGCTGATGTGGAATCTTTTTTAGTTTTTAAATTTTTTTTTTTAAAACGTAATAACAATATTATTAAACAAAGAAAAATAGTTCATCTAGATACAAATACATATCATTTTAGGATAATTTTGTTGGATATAAATACATGTCATTTATCAACTTTTTTCTTAATTTACCACATTTTTTCCTATATAATCATTAAACCTACTTTATTTACCTGGATATTGCTTTTTACATTTCTAATTATACTTTAGTAGTGTAATTTAGGGAACGAAAATTCTATGTTAATCATGTGCAATTTTGTAAGTATTTTTTTAATAAAATAAAAATAAATAAAATGTTTTAAAATTAATTTCATACTTTTTCTGCTTATATTCTAGACCTAACAGTCGGGTCATACTTTGACCAAGTATTTTTTCGGGTCATCGGATCGGGTCAATACGAGTTTTGTATAAAACGGGTCGATTTGTATGATCCGGGCCGGGTCGATTTTTTCCGGGTCTAATCACAACTTTGATTTCTTTTTTGTAATACAGAGAAAACTTCGTCGAAGATCTCATGGTTCCTCGGTCTGTTACTAGTAGGAACCGTGGTTGGTGCTACTCTAGCCGGTTACTTGTTCTACAAGTACAAGCTCCGGGTATGTTCCTAACTCCGATAATCATTTTTTTATAAATAATTCTGATTATTCTGACCCGACTTGTTTGTGTTTACAGTCTTACATGGACTCTGAGATCATGGCGATCATGTCTCAGTACATGGCACTCACAACAGCGAAGCCACGACGGCTTCGACGTACTTGTCGGAGATGGCGGTGACTGCCTTCTCCATGGAATTCCCAATTTACGAGTGGCTTCGCCAATCTGAACGAGGCTACCAAGCTCCACGGCGGTAGTTCTATCCATTTGGCTTCTTGAGCGGTGCTTGCGATGTGAAACAGAGCAAGGGGATGAAAATTCAAAATGAATAACAAAGATGTAAGAGAATCCGTCCTATTTTGCGTTTAATAATCTGCCTTCCCATGTATTGGACGTTTCCATCCACGAACCTAAATTCATGTACATTTGTATAATTAGTTTAAGTTCATGTACATTTTGATAATAAGTTTGTAAAATGTGTACATTTTGAAAAAAAAAATCAGTTTTATCAGCATTCAACTCCTCATTTCTACCTTATGTATCTTTGAACTCTTTACCTTGTCACCTTCTTTCAGAAGAAGTTCTAAACAGTAGGCACAATATTACAAATAATTATGATAACATTAATGTCATGAGTGCTCTATATAGTGTTAAATAATACATGTAATCAGGTTTTGATGGTTCATTTGCAAAAAGAGTTTTTGCCAATGCCATTCCTTCCATTAAAGCTACAGGGGTCAACTTCATTCTATCTGTGGCATCACCAATAGCCCAAATGGAAGGAACAGATGTACGAGAGTATTCATCAACCTGCAGATTGAATAAAGAGGATCTAAGTTCATGTGAAGTGTTAACTCCAAAGTGAGAAAGTGGATCCAAACGAACATAAATACCTCAATAGCCCCATTCTTATTCATCTTTACACCTACTTGATCAAGACCAAGATTTTGCAGTCAAACACAAAACATAAACAATAAGCCCCATTCTGGTCTACTTCTGATAGAGAAAGAGCTGCAAGAAGATTAAAAAACCTCAGTATTGGGTTTTCGGTCAGTAGCAAACATGATTTGTTTGAAGCCATCAATTGTTCCTTTGTTTCTCGTCAGAGATAGTGTACCATCCGGTGATTTCAGTATAGCTTGTGGGGATTCCCCTGTGTGAAACTCAATATCCCTAAAAGACATTTGTTCACCTAAAAAATCTCCAACATGCAAGAAGAGTATCAAATGCAGAAGCTCATATCATAGAATTTGTGATGACCAATTCGTATCTTATACATTTTAATACCTCTTCATCAAAGCCTCTCAAAGCCTTGTTCTGTGGGATAAATACATGAACACTATCTGTAGTCAAACCCTTAAAGAAGATTTCTTTCCTAACCTGGAAAGCGGCAGCACTGCTTGCTGGTTTTGGATCAACAGATTTGTCCGTCCATCAGACTGTTTCCGGTCAACGGCGACGGAGGGGGGACTGTTGCGGAGTCGGAGGAGGGAGTCAGGACCCGAAGCCGCTGCCATAAGAGAGAGACAGTTGAACAGAACAAACAAATAGCAGTCAAAAGACAGAGATGGAGAGGGAAGCGAAAGCGAGGGACGCAAAAGTGAGGGACGAAGACAGAGAGTTTCAATTAGCGGGGTAGGCCTCGACTGTGGTGGCTCCTTGTTTGGTGACTGGAGAGACGAGCACATTGAAAGTGAGGGACACGAAAGCGAGGGACGAAGACAGAGAGTATGGTGTATTAGGTTGAAAAGGGCGAGGGTATTGAAAAGGCGGCGGGAAATTGAAAAGGGCAGCGGGAAATTAAAATTTAGTATATGCCACGGATTAATCATTTGTGGATTTATATCTCGTGAGAATGAATATGGTGTATTAGGTTGGTTTTAAAAAAAATCCAGCTTTATATCTCGTGTAATACACGTCCGTGATATTTGAGTTCCTATATATCACGGACTATTTCCACGTCTGGTGTATATGATATGTGGTTAATTATTTCCAGCTTTATATCTTGTGTAATACACGCCCGAGATATTTGCCATGGGGTATTTGAATCTTTTTGTAGTATTGTGTCACGTTTGAAGTGAAGCCGGGAGTAATTCGATTACTTCCTAAATTTAGTGGCACAACCCAAGAAAGTCCCATCCAACACTTGTATGAGTACTTAGAAGTCTGCACGGTCATGCAACCAAATGGTGGGCCATTGGATCATATGATGCTTAGGCTCTTCTCTTTTTCATTGAAAGAGAGAGAAAAAGATTGGTACCGCACCATCCTAGAAGGAAGTGTTACCACCTAGGTAGAACTGAAGAAGCTTTTCCTGGAAAAGCACTTCCCAACGACTAAGTCAAGCGAGTTAAAGAAAATGATTTGCAACATTGAGCAGAAGGAGAAGGAATCACTCTACAACTACTTTGAGCGATTCAAAAAGCTTTTACGCAGCTGCCCATTCCATGGCTATTTGGGACATGATTTGATTCTCTACCTTCATGATGGAATTCGAGAAGATGATCGATGATTTAAAATTTTAGCTTGTGAAGGAAAAATCTTGATGAAGACTCATGGGAAAGCAATGAAAATCATCACGCACTTGGAAGAGGATTCTAGGCAATTCAGCCGGAAGAGTCGGAAGATGTGAGTCAAGTCTTTGAAGTTAAACAAGATCAAGTAGAGATCTTGAAGGAGGAAGTTCACCGTCTTAAGATGGAATGTGAGACATCACAACCAGTCATGGGGTGCGAGAGCTACAATATGAGCTCAATTGGAAATCCACAAATATTTTGTATCAACCCTCCTAAACCTCCTCAACTTGATTACCTATTGAGTGGTATTTTCAAGCTCATTAACAAGGAAACCTTTTCTTGTGAGAGATGCGAGATTCCCTTATCAGAACAAAGGAATTCGATGCACGGATAGGAAATCTTGAAAAGAGCGTTGTAATGATTAATGACAAGTTGGGAAATGTAGGAGAATTGATTGGAGGCCCAACTAATAAAGTGAATTTTGGAGTTAACGATGTCACTCTTCGAAGCGAAAAGAATCTGGTAAGAAAGGATGTGTTTGATCTAGATGAGGAAGAGGAGGAGGAAACTGACAGACCATTCATCGGCGCACACCGACAACCTATCGACGCCCACCGAAATGACCTCAAAGGAGATCGCAAGAACCCTAAATGCAAATGCGTAGAACGCAAAGAAAATGACAGAGCACTTGTTAGCGCCCGCCGACCATCTATTGGCGCCTGCCGAAATGACGAGCCTGAAGTGCTGAGCAACAGAGACCTCACCAACGACCGCCAATCATCTACCGGTGCCTGCCGATGCCTAGAATCGAGCCAAGAAGAAAACAAAGAGAAAAATAAAGAGGATGAGCTCGACAAGTACAAATATGTATTCCCATTTCCTTCTTCGTTTAACTGTACTAGGCCATTGAAACACGAGAAGGATATTTTTGAGACATTAAGAAATGTGAAAGTCAACATCCCTCTTTTCGACCTTATCAAAGAGGTGCCGCGCTATGCCAAGTTCTAAAGGAAATGTGTGCCAACCGAAGAATAAGGGAGGAAAATAGCAAGACGAAAGTGAAGGTGAACGAGCATGTCTCCGCAACATTCCAAAGCCGTATTCCGAAGAAGTGTGGGGATCCAGGTATGTTCACTATCCCTATATCTATAGGAGGATCTAAAATAGGGAAAGCCATGCTTGACTCAGGTGCATCTATAAATTTTATGCCTGCTTCTTTATATGAGACCCTAAAACTAGGATCCTTAGCTGATTCACATATTTCCATTCAGCTAGTTGATCGTTCTTGTGTAAAGCCACTAGGGGTAGTTGAAGATTTCTTAGTAAACGTATGTGAACTTGTCTTTATGGTTGACTTCTATGTGTTGACTTTGGAGAATAATAAAAGTCCAATCCCTATTTTGTTAGTTAGACCATTCGTGAAAACAGCATGTGCCACGATCAATGTTGCCACAGGTTCCCTTACGCTAGGAATAGATGGAAATACTTTTCATATAAATATTTATGAGTCTATGAAGCATCCTTATGGGGATCAATTTGCTTAAGTGTTAGACTTGATAGAGCCTGTAGTTCAAGACACTTTTGATGACGATAGACTAGTTGAGTCCCAATCTCTTACTACAGATTCTAGTCTAGATTTTTCTCTATCAATTCATGAGGAAGAGATGGTCTATGAGATTGGTAACAAGTATTAACCCCCTTACCACTTAAATGGTAAGAACGTGATGCCATTGACCTTGTCAAGCGGAAGCTTTTGCCATCCATTGCGCAAGCTCTAGTGGTTGAACTAAAACCCCTTCCAGATCATCTTAAATATGTGTTCTTGGATGAGAATGAAACTCTACCAGTCATTATTTTAAGTAAGCTCACCCAAGACAAAAAGGGAAGGTTAGTCAATAGGCTCAAGGAGCACAAGTCTGCTATAGGATGGACAATTGCTGATATTAAGGGAATTAACCCTACTACTTGTACTCACCGTATTCTACTAGAAGGTGAGGAGAAACCAGTTAGACAGTCTCAAAGGTGTCTGAATCCACCGATGGTGGAGGTGATAAAGAAAGAGGTACTCAAACTCCCGCAAGCCATAATGATCTACCCTATCTCCGATAGCAAGTGGGTCAGTCCGACGCAGGTAGTGCCTAAGAAGGGAGGAATTGAGATAGTGGAAAATCCTAATGGCAATAAAGTCGCTACTCAACACCTCACAAGATGCATAGATTACCATAAGATGAACGCGGTAACAAGAAAGGATCATTTCCCCCTTCCATTCATTGACAAGATAATAGAGAGACTAGCAGGGCATGCCTATTATTATTTCCTATACGGGTACTCCAACTATTTTCAAATAGCCTTGAACCCGAGGATCAATGCAAGACGACTTTCACATGTCCATTCGACACTTTTTCCTATCGTGGTATTCCATTTGGGTTATGCAACGCCCCAGGTACATCCCAACGGATTATGGTGAGCATCTTCTCGGAGTATATAGAAATTTTTATAGAAGTGTTCATGGATGATTTCACCATGTATGGAGATGATTTTGAATATCTTTGGTTCTTGCGAGGTGCGTAGAAAAAAACAAACCTTTGATTAAACTCGGAAAAATGTCATTTCATGGTTGATCAAGGCATTGAGTTAGGAACCATAGTTTCCGCTAGGGGAATTGAGGTTGATAAGGCAAAGGTCAATGTAATTTGATCTTTACCCTATCCTACTAATGTGTGATAATTGATTTATTTTCTAGGCCATGCGGGATTCTACCATAGGTTTATTAAGGGCTTTTCAAAAATCTCCTCACCCTTATGCAAGTTATTGGAAAAGGACATTGGATTCGATTTCAATGACGCTTGTAAGGTTTCATTCGATGATTTGAAGGAGCACCTTACATGTGCACGGTATTATCCAATCTCCTGATTGGACCAAACCCTTTGAGATCATGTGTGACGCGAGTGATTACGCAGTAGGGGGCGGTCCTGGGCCAGAAGAAGGCACACGCCTCCCATGTCATTCAGTATGCTTCTACTACGATGAATGACACCCAAAAAAATTAAACTACGACAGAGAAGGAGTTCTTGGCTGTGGTCTTTGCACTTGAAAAGTTTCACCATTACCTTTTGGACACTAAGGTGATAATCTAGACCGACCACGCAACCCTCTGTTACTTGATGGCGAAGAAGGACGCCAAACTTGCATTGATTTGGTGGATTATCCTCTTAAGTGAGTTTTATGTTGAGATCATGGACAAGAAAGGTGCTGAAAATCTTGTATCTAACCACCTTAGTAGACTTGTCCATGAGGAGAATGCCTCGCAGACAGAGATCCACACTACATTTCTCGATGAGTATCTCTTGCGTATTCAGCATATCGAGCCATGATATGTTGAGTTGGTGAACTATCTCACCATGGGAGATTTCCCCACACATTCAATAGGGATGTGTATGAAAGATTGTGCAGCCAAGCAAAGCATTTCATGTGGGATGATCCTTACTTATGGAAACTTGGAGCTGATCAAGTTGCCCGACAGTTGTTGGGGAGAACGAGGTGTTGTTTATACTTAGCTTTTGCCATGACGGTGCTTGTGAGGTCACTTTGGACCTAAGCGCATGGCTAGGAAAGTCCTAGAAGATGGATTTTGGTGGAAGACCCTATTTAGCAATGCAAATGATTTTTGCAAATCATGCAACAAATGCTAAAGGGTGGGGAACATGAACCATCAACATGAGATGCAACAATCACCAATGATCTTTTACGAGATTTTTGATGTTTGGGGCATTGATTTCATGGTCCTTTCCCTAATTCTGGGGACAATTTTACATCTTGCTTGCAGTGGACTATGTGTCCAAGTGGGTCGAAGCTAAGGCTACCCATACTGGTGATGCCAAAAGTAGTGGCAGATTTCTTAAAATCCGGCATATCTTCTTGATTTGGGTTCCTCAAGACAATAGTTAGTGATATGGGGACACATTTTTGCAATAGGACGATAGCTGCACTTTTGAAGAGGTATCATGTTACGTAGAGGATCTCTACGATATGTTACCCTAGCCGAATGGCATGGCAGAGGTGTCAAATAAAGAGACTAAGGCCATTCTAGAATAGACAGTTTCATCTAGTAGGAAAGATTGGAGCCATATGTTAGATGATGCTCTATGGGCATATAGGACATCTTTAAAAACTCCAATCGGTATGTCACCATATCGGTTGATGTTTGTCAAAGCTTGTCATTTGTCAGTAAAGCTTGAGCATAGAGTTTATTGGGCTGTCCGGAGATGTAATATGAATCTTGATGAAGCTGGGGAGTATAGGAAACTCCAATTGAGTGAATTAGAAGAAGTTAGATGTGAATCCTATGACAATGCCCTGCACTACAAACAGAAAATTAAAGCATGGCATGACCGGAACATCTTGAAGAAAATTTTTAAACCAAGGGACAAGGTTCTATTAATCTCTTTTCGGATCAAGTTGTTCCCAGGGAAGCTAAGATCCCAATGTATGGGACCATATACCGTTTCCAAGGTCTACCCTCATGGTATTGACCTATATGACGAGGCGACTCACACTGTTTTCAAAGTTGACGGGAAACGGGTGAAGAAGATTACGAAGGGTTCTCTAGAACGTGGTTGAAGAAGTTGACTTGGAGGAACCCCACATGCCACATTGAGCTTGAATGAAATCGAGCCAGGATGTTAAACAAGGCGCTTCTTTTTCCCATTTTCATAGTTAGATAGATTAGGTTTTTTAATCAGCTTTTCGATTGAGTTCTTGCACTGGAAATTTTGTGGGGTGTGAAAACAGCACACTCTTCGGTGCCCACCGACATCTATCGGTGCCCGCTGATACATTTCCTTCTTCTACCTTCACCACAGAACTCTCATGACTGTTGCCCATATGTTGGAGGTCGTCACCCATATGTCGGCGGCCGCCACCCCAACTTTTGGTGTTTTGTGCAGGTTTATATCGGGTCCTACCATTCTCCTTGGCACTCCAAAGGTATAATTCCTACTCCCTTGAACTTATTTTTGAAAACCGAGTGACATTGTGAGGTTTTGTGAGGAAAAGAGTAGAAAGTTTTCACAAGAAGTCGCGAGTAAAAGAAATGAGTGTTAAGAAAAGAGAGAAAACACAAGTTTATTTCTGAGCTAAAAGAATCTAGGGAGTTATAGCATAAAAGAAAGAGATGCTAGAGTTGAAATTGAAAGAGAATCCCCCTCGAAGTCAAAAATAGAGTGTAGAGATGTGATTTTTAGTAATTGTGAGATATTCACCACCGATTACCATCATGAGGGTCGGAGAGTCCCTTTAGTTGTCAAACATTACTCAAAGACAACCGTTCATCATTCCATGACTCACCCGATGATCCATTTTTCCACCACCACCACCCATGTGTTTTGCCAACATTCTATCTAGCCGGAGTCATCTCTTCTCCAACAATCACTTGCAATCACATGCCCATTTTCAACAACCATGAAGACCACAATCATGAATTGAAGACGACGCAGGGTGTTCCTGAGTTCCTTTCTACTAGAGTTCTACAATTCTTCCCTGGTATTTCTGTTCTTTCCCATATATATACAGTCCATAAATTAAGGATAATGCATATTTTAAGTGTAGGGATGGAGATACATGCCTATCATTTTTGAAAACAATTAAAGAGTTTAAAAAGCCAAAAATCAAATTCTGGGATGATTTGAGAACCCAAAAGGGAGGCTTAGGCAATAAGCAGATAATCTAGTGGGCAATAGGCCTGGCAAAAACAAGATTCAGAGTGATAGTGAGGATTGGTGAGCAATTTTATGAGAGTGTTAGGCAAAAACCTGAAAGGGCACCGAAGCAAGAATGGGAGTGAAAAGAATTTGAGTTAGGATGTTCGATTCTCACTTGGCGTAGAGACAGAAGTATAAGGAATATAGGAGTGTTTACGGGTAGGTTCTCACTCGGAGCAATAAGGTGTAGTATCCATGAGTTTTCTTTCATCTTAAGCTTTTAGAAGGAGTTTAGTCTAGTTCCATTCTTTTTATTGTGGTTGAGGAACTTATTTCATATCTAGGACACGGTGGTGTTGAAGTGTGGAGAAGGAGAGGTTCGTAACTATTACGATGATTTGGTGTATTTTGTATGATGGTTTGGGTAGTCTTGGTTATACGTTTGTTCTAATGGTGTTCGATGCATACTATTATGGTTTAGGTATGCGGATTTTTCCTAGGGATCGGTGGTTGATTACGTTAAGGTCTGATGAGTAGTCGTGATGATAGTAGTGTGTTTTACATGAATTGAGGTTGATTAGTGGAGTTAGGCGGTAAGGGGCATAAGGTGTTCTTATTCTTGATGACGGACCGACGCTTGGGATTTCTATATGAGCTATTTGGAGTTATGTGGTATTTCTATTCCACTCAGGACGAGAAGAAGTTCAAGTGTGGGGGTTTTTGATAGACACGTCTACGATGCGTCTAAAGTGCAAGAATTAGACGTCATTTAGGTAAGTTACGAGCTACATTAATGCATATTCAGAAACATTGGTAAATTCATATGAAATATGCAAAATCAATTGAAGAAGAGACTTTTATAAAACTTTCAAGGCTTTGAAGAATTACAAGAGCTAAAGTGAACATCAAGAACGAAGCCGAAGACGAAGACGAAGAACTGGAAACCGAGTTAAGGATGCGGATTGTAAAACCCTATACTGATTTCAAATGGCTATTACTCTCAATTCCGATGTCCGAATTAAGTGATTCCAAGTTAAGGAGTTAGACCGCGAAGTTTTGTTTCTACCCTTAAAAGATGAGCATAATCAGAGTTAGGAGTCAAATATTATGGTGTTTTTACTAAAACCTCACAGATGTTGAAACAGAACTCTCATCGGCGCCCATCGAGAGCCATCGACGCCCGCCGATCTGTGTTCCAGAATTGGGCCGAAATAAGCATTTTTATTGTTTAAACTATAAATTTTATGATTTTATTAGTGAGATTAATTAGGATTCAGAATTAGGGTTGAGAGGGAGTATAAAAAGGAGAGAAAAATGAATCTCTCAAGATCTTTTGATAACCTCTTATCTCTTTCCTCTCTAAGTTCTACGTTTGAAGTTTACGCTTGCTTTGTGGTTGAATATAACATGAACTAAGCATCCATGCTTAGTTGGACCTTGAAGTTTATATTCTGATAAAGTTGTGAGTTTTTCTTTCTCTTATAAACTTGTGTAATTGTTGTCTTTTCTCTTGAATTTACATGATTAGGATTTGAATTCCATTGTGTCCTAATCTGGCCAATTAGGTTATGTAAATTGAAAACCATTGCTAGGATAGATCGATTCGTTCGTCTAGGTCTACTCCTTTGAAGCTAGCATAATTTCCTAGATTCGGTTTGAACTATGAACTTGTGTACAGAATTGGCATACGCTAGTCATCAAATGCCAATACCTTGGTGCTTCTTGTTTAATGCTTCATATGATTTGAATCATTAGCGTTCATTGTGGTTAATCACAAAGAAAGAATTATTATGCTCGGTTTGAGGTTTTACTTATCTTAGGAAAGAAGTAGGAATACATTGCATGTTTAAGATGAATTGAGTTTCTATGATCAACTTGTAAAATATAAATGGATAGTGTCTACATAAGTGTTTTTCTCCCATTGAATCTTGTTATTTTATCTTATGCAATTTAGTAGTTATTTAGGAGATTGTAGCATTAAAACCCCCTTAGTTTAGCCCTTCAAGTTAATCTAGAATTTAATCATAATATATTCGCTTCCTTGTGGATTCGACTCGTACTTCCACTATATTCTGATTAATAAGATTTGTGTCAAGTTAGGATTCTCTTCAAAAAGAGGCAAGACACTCTGTCTCGCCTTGTTTTCTTAACAATACTCTTGTTTGTTATTCCTAGAGAAATACGACCGGCAAGAGTGGATCGTTATCACCTGCCTTCAGCGGCTACCAGTAGAGCCTCCCACCAGGCTATGTAGCTAAATGGGAATACAAGTCTATAGCTCTTGATGCAGACTATAGGTATTGGGCTAACAACACTGTCATTATACTGACCAGAAGAGTTGAGAAGGTTGAAAAGGAATTGATGGAAGACACCCGAGCAGATTTATGCACACTGGATCATGAGGGCGATGGCATCTGCTATGGGACGATTGGTCGACACTTCCACCCTATTACAGCATTCTTATTAGCCGCGGTGTTGTACAGAAAGTGGAACCATCAACACTCAAAAGCCATTTTTAATTGAGGAATTCTATTAAGAAATTCATATGGAAAAGGGATATAGAAGAAGCAATTGCAACAACAAACACACTTAGGTTTTCAAACTATAGCCTCGAGAACAAGGCTGTTTTGAAAGGGTCGGTATTGTTAGGACATGAATTATATATTGATATAATATATGGTTAGGAGGATAGAATAGTGTATTAGTGTCAGACTTGGTTAGAGGAAGTAAGGTGTAAGCATGAGAGAAATAATAGCTCAAATAGATAGAGAGTTCGATTTTGAGGGTATCCAGAATTCTGTAGTAGATTTCAGCCAGTAGGCTTGGGCTTCATTGAGTGTTTGTCTCATTGGAGAGTCATCTGTAGATTTCATTTCAATTACAATCAAAGTGATACTTTTCTAGTGGTTTTAGCTCTCTAGTCCAACACCGAAATTGCACAAACACCACAATCATCTAGTAGCACACTGTGATGCTGGCTGAAATTTATACAAACCCCCCCAAAATACTTAATAGTCTTGCGTTGCTTGAACCACGTGACCACCTAACTACCCCTAATCCTTCGCAACACCATCCGTTTCAACAACATCACCTACAACACATCCAAGGGAGGCCACTTAATATTGACTTTCCCATATTCAAAGGGGATTGAAGGTTGGATCTTTCAAGCAGAGAATTTTTTTAAAATAAATGTGATGCATGTTTCCAACACATTACTATGGCCTCAATTCACCTCCGCAGTGAAGCGGTGGCTTGGTATCAATATTTAAACCCGTCCATGGGAGAATCGACTTGATTCCAATTTTCTATTGCTCTTTGTAAGAGATTTAGCTCCAGTAAAACTTTGGATCCCATGAGTTCTCTATCCAAGCTACCTTAATTAGGGATTGTTTCCTCCTATATTATCAAATTTAAGACTATGGTCAAACTGGTTACTGGTTTAGATAAGTAGTAATGCTGATGTTTTATTATTATGATTCGTCTGTTTAATATTATTATATATTATCTTAATAGGCCTAGGAGACTAGCCTATGGGACTATTTAAGGATACATAATGTAATATTTGCATTCACGCATGAAATAAACCCAAATTTTTGATTCGATCTTAAAACCCTTGAAGAATCAAGTCTCAATTGATGTTGATTGGATCTCCTAACCACCGTTTATTGAAATGCGATAGTCAATTTTTTCAGTTTAGGAGGATTTTTGAATTGAAGCAAATGATTTGATATTACTGGTGAGAATACTCCTAATAGTGTAAAACAAGAACATCGTTAATATATTACATCCAGTGTTCTAAAATACGCTAGGCGGGTGCTAAACGGTAAGGGGATCTAGGAAGATCAATATTATAACACTTATTTGTTATATTTTAATATAATTTTTTTATATAAAAAACTAATCAAAGTATATTGATTATAATTTTCATAGTAATTCATAATTTAACTATGTAATTTTAATATAAGCATATAATTTACTAATTAATCATCCAAAATAATAGAAATTATAGTATTATTCTTCATAAAGAAGTTCTACAAGACCACAACAAGTAAAACTATTATAGTTTTCAATACATGTTTCAGAGTAAGTAATATTATATAATTATTCATAAGTCATAGTCGTAGTCGCAGGCTCTTAGCGGACGTTGGTCGCAGTATGCGGGCGAGGGACAGGGAGAGCCAAACAAGGGTAAGAGGTGGGACGAGAGGTGAGGTGAGGTGAGAGGCGGTCGGTGGGACGAGAGGTAACGACAGGACAAGATTGAGCACTACTAAAAAACAGGAGATTAGCGTCGAAATTTTTCGACGATAATCTAATGTATTTCGACGCTAAAACCGTTAGCGTCGAAATTTTGACGCTAACGGTTTGTCGGTAACACCCCTGTCACAAATCAATTTTTGCGTCGAAATTTTTTTTCCGACGCAATTAGCGTCGAAATAGCGTCGAACAATTTGACGCTAAATCGCCTTCCAACCCTCGCTGACTTGCGTCGAAATAGCGTCGAAATTCAAAATCCGGATTAGCATCAAAATATTCGACGCTAATTAGCGAATTTCGACGCTAATTAGCAAATCCGGATTAGCACCATTTCGACGCTAATTGACCCATTTCGACGCTAATTTTAGGTTTTTTTACAAATTCAGATTTATATATATTTATTTTCCTGTTAAACCTATTTAATACTGAAAAGATGTAGACATTATAAAAGTGAATAGTAATTAGGGAATAGTTATTCGAATAAAAAACATAATCCCACAAGTAACAAACAAGTAATTGTTTCGAGTAACTGACAAGTTCGAACCATATCTATCACTTGTCACTCTGATCTGGAACGTCATGGTCCTCATTCTGATCTCTTGGACGATGCTCGGGGGGCAATGTGGACATCAAATGCGCTATGTGCCCCTGAAGTGTAGACTGGAGTCTAGCTTGGGCCTCCGCTTGCATTTCATAGCGGGATTGGAACTCTCTCATCTGCTCCTGCATAGCATCCCTCGTCGCCTGCACCTCCACCTGCACCTCCGCCCTCATCTGCTCCCTCATCTGCTCCCTAATCTCCTTAAGGCGCTCGTCCATGCTTGTCTGTCCTTCTTTCTCTTGTGAGTGGCTGGTGGAGGCACGACGACGCTGATGAGAGGATAACTGATATGATGAAGACGATGTGCCTATCCCGTAAATACGGCGCCCCTTCACTCCATCCAGAGACAAGAACAACTCGTTATCGTCTACCGCTACTGATGTTGAGCTACCCTCGACCTCGCTAGTGCGTTGAGACTGTTCAGCAAGAGCACGCTCAGCCTGAAATCGATCCTGCAATTCAAGAAATGCACATTAAATAAATATACATTAAATATTTTTTAAAAATTTGACAGCACTTCCCCTATATTACGAACATTACCCATTTTTCAACAGTGACCTGCAAACCTGTAAACGCTACCCACCATTCATAACATTTATCACATACACAAAATGCCCAAATGCAACACACAAACACAATAGAAATGTCTTTCCTTCAAGGAAATCAAAACCAATATAAATTAGAATTGACTTACATGAACATCTTTGGATTTCTGGTCAATGAAATGAGAGTGATCGTCTTTCTTCGTGTGCATGCGCACATGAAGCTCAGGGAGAGTCGGCTCCTGTCCAATCTCCTTAGCCTATCACAAAAAACAATTGATTACTAATAAAACTTAAGAGATTCTATGTAAGAATATTTTTCAATCATACCAAAACTTTTTTGAGCTTAAAAGCAGACCGAGACCCTCCAGTATGCTTCACTGGACCTTCATGTCCTGTTGGAGCGCTTCGTCTATTTGCACGGTAGGTGATGGACAACTATTGTGCTTCTGGTGTTGTCCATTGTCTCTGCCAGGCTTGCCAAATCGTATCGGGAACGGTCGCACATTTCTTGTTATTTTTCCTCATTTTAGTTAATGTGTCTGAATACCGTATAGCAGCATGCTTTTCGAAGATGCTTCTAATGAATTGGTCACTATAGCACTGGTCCCACCAAAAGTATTTCTGAACAAGGTAAACAAACAAGTTAGAATAACAAGACATTAATATAATAGAAAATATGATAATTACCTTCAGTTCCTCAAAGTAGAAACCAAGTTGGTCGTGACTAAGACCCTTCCATTGGTGGCCTTCGAGATACCACCGTTGTCTGAATATTCGAAGCATATGCCTCGATACCGTCCCAGAATCATGATTCCGAGAATCATGAAGACGGTTTCTGTGTGCATTAAAAACTATAAGTCGGCTCAAATAATTAATTAATGTTAAATAAGATTACACATTGACGTACCCCTAAGGATAAATATGCGTCCTCTCGCATGGTACTCGTGAACGTGGCTCCTCATGAACAGATACGTCGGTGACAGGGTTTTGTGTACCTTCCCCTCCTTCTGCGTTAACCTCTTCTACAGGTTCGTCGGTGACAGGGGTCTGTCTACCCCTACCTCTACTGCTGGGCTGTCCTCTCATCTGTAATTTTACAATAACGCATAAAAAATAACATATAATTCATTGTCATAATTTAAAGATGGTGTAATATAAATTTCTTCATCAACATTCAAAAATAACAACGCATAATCTAATGTTCATTACAACAATACTAGCTACTCGTCATCTTAGCTATTTATTCATAATTTGAATCAGAATCATCTTCTTCTTCTGAAGAAGATGGAATGTCAACTTCTTCATCTTCCTCAGATGATAATGATGGAATCTCAACTTCTTCTGCTCCGTCAGTTGGATCAACAAGTATGGGTGCCTCGTCATATGTCGTAACAATGAGTGATGTTCTGTGACGTCATCCTGAAAAGCCGTAACAACAGTCTCTGGCATGTCAAGTTCACTTCGCGCCTTTATCTTACACACAGCCCACCAATTTACTTTATCTCGTCTTTTGCTTGGATATGGTAAGTAATGGACTTGAGCAGCTTGTTCTGCTAAAATAAATGGCTCATATTTATTGTACTTCTTTCTATGATTAATATCCACCATATTATAGCTTTGATGCACTGTCATACCGACACTTGGTGTTGGATTGAACCAATCACATTTGAATAACATGACCCTCTTGATTGGCAAGGCTGGGTACTCCAACTCAACAACATCAACCAACACTCCATAAAAGTCGCTTTCTCCCGGGGCATAGAGAGATCCTTTCACACAGACACCACTATTCATTGTGACTTTGTCTTCTCCATATGCTTGAGTTTGAAACTTAAACCCATTCACACAAAATCCATTGTATGTAGACACTCGTTGGAGAGGCCCTTGAGCCAGACTACGAATATAAGGATTTATGGCTGTAGTGGAAGAATGTACCTAAAATACAAAAATGAAATATTTAGGTCACCTCACTCTTGAAACGATTCCATTAATAAATACCGTCGCACAATACTTACATGTTCCTTAAACCATAATGCAAAATCATTCTCCAACTTCGCTTCAATTTCAGCTTGCGTTATCTCAGGGTTGATTTCATACAATCCATCCACAAAGTCACTTTGACATCGATGCAAAAAAATGAATCAAATTAACCGATGATCCAATCAAAAGGAATCCATTGAAATGACTTGAACACTTACTCTCTGTATGAATCGATTTCAGGACAGTTCAAAAGAATATAACTGTGGGCAGCGACTAACTCCTTGTTATCCAAATACCTTTTCCCACAAGCACCTACATGTCTTCCTGCAGACTTGAAAATGGATAACTTGTCCGCGTCGTCATCGACATCCATATCATACACTACATTTCTTTGCAACCTCTCAGGTAACCTGGGATCACCGTTTGTAAAATAAAAGGAAGCAAATTTTGCGGTTTCCTCTAGCAAATAACCGTTACGAATGCTTCCTTCCACTTGACCTTTATTTGTGACCTTTTTCTTCAGCTTTCTTAAATATCTGTCCCATAAAAAATAATATAGTTACTAAGCATTGTTAGTAATTGTCATTACCTTTAAAATAGATAACAAGTACCTTTCAAATGGGTACATCCATCGATACTGCACAGGGCCTGCCATTAAAGTTCGTATGGAAGGTGTACAGGGAGATGTTCCATTGAATCAAAAAAGCTTGGTGGAAATATGCGTTCCAACTTGCAAAGTATCTTCGGGATCTCAAGATCCATACGCTCTAGATCGGTAGCCTTTAGCGTTGTAGAAGTTAAGTCTTTGAAAAAAATACTCAACTCCGTTATCGGCTCCCAAACTTCCTTTGGAAGAAGCTCCCGAAAAGAAATTGGCAGAAGGCGTTGCATAAATACATGACCGTCATGACTTTTCATTCCAATCATTTTCAGATTGTTGAAATCCACACACCTCGACAAGTTTGACACATAGCCATCCGGAAACTTTATGGACTTAACCCATTCAAGTAGAATCTTCTTTGCCTCTTTATCTAAAGCATACAACGCCTTTGGATATTTACCGGTGCTTTCATTCCTTGCTAGACTTGGAAGATCACAAATATCTTTCAATTCCTCCCGAGATTTCGCAGTGTCTTTCGTCTTCTCGGGGACATTTAACACGGTATTGAAAACATTGTCAAAGACATTTTTCTCAATGTGCATCACATCGAGATTATGTCGAATCATATTTGTCTTCCAATACGGCAAATCCCAAAATATACTCTTCCTGTTCCAGCCATACTCTTAGCTTTCTGAGCATTAACCTTCTCAGCCTCATATTCGTATGCCTTCATGAACCCCAAACGCTCCACTTCTATTAACTCTTCCCCTGTTTTCACTCTTCCAAATCTCTTGCTCACTCCTTTTCCCTTTCGGAAATCAGTTTTGTTCCGACGGTAAGGATGACCTGGGACTAAGAACTTTCTGTGACAATAAAACCATGATTGTTTTCCACTTTTGGGGAGTGTGAATGCATCAGTATCCTCCATGCAATATGGACATGCAAGTTTTCCCTGTGTGCTCCAACCAGACAACATAGAATATGCAGGAAAGTCGTTGATTGTCCACATCAATGCAGCCCTCATTTGAAAATTTTGTCTCATATGGATGTCATATGTCATCGTACCTTGACTCCATAGTTGGTTCAACTCGGCTATCAACGGTTGTAGAAAGATGTCCATCCGGCTTTTTGGATTTCGAGGGCCGGGGACAAGTATTGTCAAAAACATGAACTCGTCTTTCATACACATCCCTGGAGGTAGATTATACGGCATCACAATTACTGGCCATGAAGAGTATTGCTGCCCAAAGCTACCAAATGGTTGGAATCCATCAGTGCATAATCCTAGTCTGATATTTCGCACTTCTGCTGCAAATTCATTATGTAACTCACTGAATTGTTTCCAAGCTGGTGAATCAGATGGGTGACACATCTTCCCATCAATCATTTCATGTTCGGCGTGCCATCTCATATACTTCGCTGTTGCTTTTGAAGCATACAACCTTTGTAGCCTCGGAGTTAGAGGAAAATAGAACATCTTCTTGTACGGCACATTAACTCTTCTCTTCTTCTTTTTTGTGTTGGATTTCCACCTTGGCTTGCCGCATACTTTGCATTGTGTGGCATTTTCATCTTGCCCCCAATAAATCATGCAGTTGTCTATACAACATTCAATTACTTCATATGGCAAACCGAGACCTTTCACCAACTTCTTGATGTTAGCAAAGTTGGTTGGCATCTTGTTGTTATCAGGTAACAATTCCTGGATTAGGTCACTCACATCATCTAGTAAGGACACAGAAGCTCCATGTCGACACTTAATCTCTAACATCTTAACAACTGCAGACAAAGGTGAGTGTTTCTTATTACCATGCCATATGTCTCCTTCAGCTGCACGCATCATATCATAAAACTTCTGAGCTTCTTCATTCAGAGCTTCTTCATTCACACCTTCTTCTCCAAACATTCCTGGCCCAGCTGCATCAATAACCATTCTCTGAACTGAATTGTATTCCACATTTCCATAGTCGAAATCTTCAGACGGTTGTTGCACACCATTCTCACCATGATGAATCCATACAAAATACTCTCGCACAAACCCATTAGTCATGACGTGTAACTTCACTTCATCGACGCTTCGATAAAACGTATTCTGACATGTAGTCTTACTACATGGACACTTCATCCGATCGCCGTCCATACACTCAGGATGTTGCATAGCAAATTCAACGAACTTGTCAAGATGACTTACGAACTCTAATGAGAGCATGCCATCTCCTAATATTCTATTATACATCCAACTACGATCAAAGCTTATTTTTTGAATTGTTTTATTACCCCTTAACCTGTATATAACTATAGAGATTCTATTAATGGACCAATAAATTCAATAAATAACTCATATAAACAAATTCGCAAATTTCTATAGTCGACAAATTCACAAATTCAATTTATTTTCCAAATTCCCAAATTCAACCAATCGCAATTGATTCTACAAATTCACATTTCCACCAAATCCACATATCGACAAATTCGTAATTTCACAAATTCAATTTAGTTTCCAAATTCCCAAATTCAACCAATCACAATTGATTCTACAAATTCACATTTCCACCAATTTCACAAATCGACAAATTCGTAAGTTCACAACTTCACACAACATTATCAAAACATTCACAAATTCACAATTTCTCAACCCTAATAATTCATATAACATCAATTCACTCCAAATCATAGTCAAAATCAACATGCAAGAGTACTATGACGTTGTAGAAAGCTAGGAGAAGACTAATTTGAACATAAAGCTTCGAATCTAACTAATTCAATCAAAACCTAAATTTCCCCCAATTTGTAGTTAACAAGAAGAAAGAAGGAAGAAGAAAGAAGGAGGAAGTACCCTTGAAGTCGTCCCTTTGATTCGGCCCTAGCTCGTTCGCCCTAGCTCTCGTTCGCCCTAGCTCTCGTTCTCCCTAGCTCTCGCGCCGTCGCCGATTCGCCTTTTTCGTTCGCCCTAGCTCTCTGTTGTCAACTGGGGTGTCGACTGAAATGTGAAGTTTTAATTCACATTTAGCGTCGAAATTTAGCGTCGAAAATTTCGACGCTAAATGTGAATTAAAACACGTCAGCGCCACTCCTTTAGCGTCGAAAATTTCGACGCTAATACTCTATCGGAATTTTTTATGGTTAGCGACGATATTAGCGTCGAACTGTTTCGACGCTAATATTAGCGTCGAAAATTTGGACGCTAAAGTTTCCCGCCATGCTTCTCGCCAACAATTAGCTTCGAAAATCGGTTTGTCGCTAAATTTCGACGCTAATTATGGACTTTATCATATTTAGCATGCAAACCCGCGTTTGTCGCTAAATTTCGACGCTAAAACGTTGTTTTTTAGTAGTGGAGGTGGGAGGTAGTAGTGATGACAAAGTTCTCAGTTGGGAGAGGGAGGGGTGAGAGGCGAAGGATTGGGACGAACATTTTTACTCTCCAGCACCAGTACAACTAGCTGGATCGAGGTCCAACAAGAGAGGTCCAAACCTTTTAACAAGCCACGTATAAAGAAAGCATGACTGGGCATGTAGTCTGCTATCCAAGCCTGAGTCCTAGCAAAACGGCTTAAGTGATAAACACTTCATGGAGCTTCTACCAAGGGATAGATCTTAAAATATAGGAATTACATAGGTATAGTATTATTCTAAGATCTAGTCAAGTCATGATTAGCTCCTATAGGAATAAGAGTAGGTTTAACACGTTCTATCTTAAATTTGTCAAGTATTTTTTTAATATAATAAGACTGAGTAAGCCACATTTTTGTATCTTTCCTATATCTCTAATGATTTTAATGTCTAAAATCTTTTTATCTTGTCCTAAATTCTTCATGTCAAAGATGCTTTTAAGTTCCCCTTTAATGTTCAAGATCTTGTCTTTAGATTTACTCATTAACAAAATACCATAACATATAAGAGCACGTATAAGGGTTCAGAACTTCTAATCTCTTTGAATTATAGGCAGGTATCATATTTACTCTTAGTAAACCCTAGTTTAGTCATCCAAGAGTCAAATTTAAGGTTCCAATTTTTAGGATATTGTTTTAATCCATAAATAGACTTCTTAAGCTGACAGACATGTTTTGGGTTATTTAGGTAAATAAAGCCTTTAGGTTGTTTCATATATATAGTTTCACAAAGATCACCATACAAAAAGGTAGTTTTGACATCCATTTCTCAAGTTTCAAGTCATATACACAGAAGCCATAGACAACAAAAGCCTCATGGTTTTGTATTTCATAGCTGGAGCAAATATCTTAGAGTAAACTTCACCCTCTCTTTGAGTGAATCCCTTGACTACCAACCTTGATTTAGATCTAGGTGGGTCGGAGGAATTCACTCATTTTAGCTTAAAAGTCCACATATAATTTGTTACCCTAGTATTGGAGGGTTTAGGACTGAAGTCCAACTCTTGTTAACATGCATCGAGTCAATTTCCTCTTTCATAGCTATTTTTCAGTTTTTAGCATGTTGAAATCTGATTTCCTGATTGTAAGTCTTTGTTGTGAAGAAATTAAATACCTTAGGAATGATAAAAGAAAATTAAGTCATGTTGGAATAATACTTCATGTTTGGTAACCTAATCTTATATTCTTTGTCTAGTCACTTGATAGGTGGATAAGTCACAAGTTTCAATTATGTCATCTGATTCATCCTTAGAATTACACCTAAAATCAATATTTTCTAGATTTTCATCATTTATATTTTCATCATTTATATCATGATCAATTTCAGAATGAAGAATAGCAGACTCATGTGCATGAGAATCATTCATAATAGGGCTAGAGTGTACTACTTCATCAATATCAGTTGCTGTAGTAGTACTGCCACCAGTTGAGTCATCACCGATGTCACTAGTGGAGGAATCAAGGGAAATTGGAGTACCCAGATGAAATTCCTCCTCTAAATTTTCCTCTCCATGTCTTGGAGTGTAGAAGTGCACAATGTTTATGCCTTGACCTATAACCTGTCTCACATCATCTTGACTGAAAGGGGTTAGTAGATATCTAAAATGGAAGTCACCTTTCTTGAATTCCACATTTCTATGTAAATTCACTTTATATACCTTAGGTTGGATTAATAGTAGTTTATATCCTTTTACCCCTAATAGGTACCCTAACATAACATATTTTTGAGACCTAGGCTACAACTTTCCTATGTTTTTGTGGGCATAGGCTTTGCAACCAAAAGGTGTCAAGAATTATATGCTGGATTTTTCACCACTCCACATTTCTTCAGGACTTTTAATACCTATTATAGATGAGAGCCTTTTGTTAATCAAGTAAGAAGCTATCATAATAGCTTCCCCCAATGTGAGTGTTTCATGTCAGATGAAATAACTATATATCTAATCTTTTCTAGCATGTTCTATTCATTCTATTGACAGTTCCATTTTTTTGGAGTGCCAGGGACAATTAAATATATTTTAGTACCATTTTGATGACAAAATGAGTTAATCTAAGCATTGGAAAATTCTAAGCCATTATAAGGCACTGAACTCTAAATCTGGTTTCTCCCTCAACTTCAGTTTTACAATGTTTGATTTTTCAAATGCTTCATCCTTAGGTATTAAGAGATAAATCCAAACTTTCTTAGAATAATGATCTATACGATATATAAAATACTTCCTGCCTCCTATAGTATATACTTGGGCAGGGTCCCAAAGGTTAAAATGGATAACTCTAAGCTATTCTTAGCTACATAAGTTGAGTTCTTGAAATTGTTCCTAGTTTATATTAGAAAAACACCCGACATATCAAACTAACAAAGATCACCTATGAACATTGGAGGATTCTTCCAATAAAATGGAAATCTAACTACAAACAGGATACAATTGTAATGAAATAAAATAACAATCAGAGTGACACGTACTACTTGCAATTGTTGTAATGCTCCTTGATTGCTTCCATTTGTTATTGAAGGAGATAACGCTTCAGTCATTCAATCTCTTCGTTTAACATGGAAGGTCCGCTGGGACATTGCCCGTATCATCAAAGACACCAAAGAAATCTTAGATAGCTTCTTGGACTTTAGGACCTCTCTTATTTTCAAAGAATCCAATGCGGTTGCTAATTTCATTGCTAAAATCTCCTGGAATGGTGAAGATATAGAAGTATTCATTGATTTCCAGAACATTAGATTTGTCCCCTCTAGATTTCCAGCTTTACATTTGAACCCGAGACGGGTGCTGGATTTTGTAAAGATCATCCGCTCTGATGATTTAGGAATTCCGTGTTAAGAATTCCTTTGTATTGCTTGTTAAAAAAAGAATATAATGACATGTAGCGTCATAGACTGTCAATACATGCAAACACGTTTCCCCCTTTTTAAATTCAAATTCTGACTGTTGCGTGTTCCCCGCCAAAATCTGATAGCGAATGTGTGTAGCGTATGGGATATCGGTACCTGGGTGGTTTCACAAAGAAAATATTACATATAAAATAAAATAATTATTATTATGAATGTGTTTTAATATTATAACAGAAAGAGTCCAATAATTTACGGAAAAAAGTTCATAGGACCATTATGTTATAAGAGGCTAGGGAAATGTTAGATTCCCTCCATCATTTGGGTATGTAATGTTGGGATAAAAAATCAACAGGAAGTATCTTTTGCTCTGTGTGACCACAAAGCAATCAAGGAAGGCAGGCAGGGAAGACACCATTTCATATTATAGAAAAATAAGGATTGTACATCTCCTTAAGATAACCCATAACAATTTAATTGCTCATTTTAACTAGTCATCACATGCCTTTGTAGGGAGAGGACGGTTAGTTGAGAGAAATCATAACAAGCTCAATCATAGTTTCTTGAAAGGTTCCCTATTCAATATCTTGGTGAAGATATAATCAATTTGATCCTTTGTGTGGCAAAATTTTATCGTTAACTTCCCCTTTTCCACACAATTACGAAGAAAGTGATGTTTAGTTTCTATATGCTTGGTTCTTGAGTGATGCATGTGATTCTTATAAATGTTTATAACACTAGTTTTATCAAAGAGTATAGGAACTGAAGTAAGAATACCTAAGTCACTAATGTTATCTTAGAGTGATTGGATGAAATTGCGTAGAAAGATGATTGGAACAACCAAACAATGGATGGGTGATAGTGTAACGTTCTTAGAACTCATCCCTCAATCAAGGCGGAATATTCTCTACATTCTTGAAGATATCAAGGTGGCGACAAATAACTTTGAAGAATACAGATTCCTTCATTGCTTCAGAGAAAGCAACAAAGCAGCAAACATTTTATCTAGTGACAAGGCGGATAATATAGACTTTGTAGATATCAGATATTATGTAATTTCTTCTCAGTTACCTCATTCTCATATCAGGAATTCGAGAATACGATTATGGATTGTGCAATCTCCTCTCTATATTTTCCTTCGTCTTTTTGTAAGCATTCTCATATGTGATAGTGCGGGATTGCCTTCTGGTTAGAAGGATTCCCAATGATGGCCATGTATCAAAAAAAAGTCCTTCCTTCCTTATCTCTTTTTTGGTAATCTTTCCTGATATAGTAACCTTCCCTTTACAACAACTTTTCATATGAAAAAACATTCCTTAATTAAAAATTTCATTCAATTTACAAAACTTATCTCACAAAACCTTGTTAGAAAAATATGTCTATAATTAAAACACAAGGAGCCTAATACAAGGAGCCTAACACTAGGAGCCTAACCCTATGAAATCCAATCTCCTAAAAAATTGGCCTCCCTAGATCCAAAAATACTAATCTCCAAGAGATCGCAACTCAGAATCCCACTTCTTGCCTCACTACCATTACCGGGCACGCACCTCAATTCACCTTCTTTCATCACCACCACATACCCTCCACCATTATCCTTCCATCATCACCATCTTCCTTATTGATCAACCGTATTCCACCTTCTACCTTTCATCTTCCTAAACCGGTAATTTAGTTGCGTTCTACAAGAGATCAAACTGAAGTTAGCATCGCCGCAGCTTCCCTCAGTTTGAGAATCAGAGTTGGAGTATATTCCGGGAGGGAGAGATGTGAACGTCGTTGCTGTGCCTCACGTCTTTGTTTCCGTGCCCCACACAATTCTTGTTATGACCCACACCTGCAACCTAGTGTTCACCATCTCTTCAAATGAAGTCGAGAAGCGATCCACGCCTCTGTTGCCGCGGTCCACGTTCATGTTCCTAGAAAAATCCAAAACCTAACTTGGTTTGTAGTGAGTACACAATATCTCTTCCTTTCAATTAAGTTCTATTGTGCATAATGGTGACTACAAGAGAGAAGCAGTGGTCCACCAAGGAGAGAGATTTTTTGTTTTGTATCTAAGGGTTGTTTTCAAGTCAGAAGGTCCTAGGCCATGTGAATAAGTTTTTTGCATTGTTGTTAAGCTCAAGGGTTTTGTATTCATAGTAATCATTCTAAGATCTGTCCTTTTCCTTGGTGTGGCCCTTAGGATTAAGGACCTTGTCATTTCAAAACTCAATTAGCCTTTGTAGTTTTCCATTCAGAGAGCATTAGGGAATTCAAACCGTTTGGCCCATCAGTCATACTCTATGATCTTGAGTGGTGGCTTCTAGGAGGAGTCATTGATGGTGGAACTTGAAGACATTTTCTTGTAAGTATCTAACACAAACAGTCAAGAGACAAGGCTCTTATACCAATAGGATCGGTTAGTGTTATGTCCCAGGGAAAAGAAGGTTTTCTTTCCATGAGAACTTCAGCAATGGAATATGAACTAAGGAAAATGTGAAATTGCAGTTACATACACTAGAAACCTCTACAAAAATCATTACCTTCTATCATGTGAATAGAATAATTTAGAAAAGTACCTTGTTTTATTGATTTCTTATTTGTTACAAAAGAGAGCTTGAATTACTTGTATGAATCACTACTATCACACATACACCAACTCACTTTACAAATTAGAGTACATATCTCTTCTAAGTTTTCCAGGCTAGGGATCTTCAAGTTCGTGAATAAGGAGCAAGTAAAAATCCTCATATTCTTATGGGAAAACCCTAACAACTTTCTATTTTATTGTATATTCATATGTATTCTGGGCCACTACAACATCTTTGATCTCTGCATTCTCGGAGACCTTGAAATCAAATCTTCCAAAGATAATATATTGATCTTCCTTAATCTTCCTTTTCCAGATCCTTATCTTTTCTTTTTGTTTAAAATATCTTTTCTCAGACATTAATATTGGGCTCTAAGGTTTGGCTCGATCTCTATACCTGATCCTTCCATTCCTTCTTTGTTTCTCCACATGTAGCGTTCCCTGACAAGTAAATATTCCATGACTTGTTTTTCTTAATCCTAGTTTATACTTGTTTAATCCTGAAACAACTCAATCACCATTATTAGTGGAATGTTTGTTGGGCCCGATTCTCCGATCCATGACGGAATCGCGAAGAACTTACTTCACTCGAGGATCGTGAAGAGTCAAAACAAGCCCCTCATGAAGAGTGTTGCTTCATGTCTACTCAAGGGCATCAACACTGACGTCAATCGTTGTTTCTTACTCACGAAGTTAGGTTATCCAGAATAGAACAAGATGGTGAGTGCCAATAACACCAAAAACAATGATGGCATGCATCACCAAGAGGGTGAGGATTGGCATAAGAGCCAAAAATCTTGAAGCAGACAAACGAGTGAGTTGCATGCCAATTCATTGCAAAGTCACGTTTTTGGTCACTCATGACCAAGCAGATGAGTACAATGAGTACGAAAAATAGAGAAATAAGATGGAATGCAAACAAGAGATCAAATTCGAAAGACGTAAGAACGAGGATAGATGTTGTTTGGAAAGCGAGGATAGACACTTTTAGGAAGACGAGGATAGATGCCATCAGGGAAACAAAGATAAGTACCATCACGAGAAAGCACAACCACCCTTATCGCCCCCATTATGACATCTTGGTCACGAGAAGTTTGTGGGAGCATAAGGAGAGTTACACTATTCCATCCCACCTCATGATCCTCGCGATCTGCACCCTCATCATCAACCACCATAAAACCCTTGGTTTTCACTTGAAGTACAAAGAGCCTGTTATGATCCGATAGGCCCTCAAGGCCACCCTCAGGTCTACAACTACTCTCTTCGCGATCCGTATACAGCTCCACTTGTTGGCAAGAACTATCCTATCCTGCCTAGCCTAGTCCGAGGTTAACACTTAACAGGTTAATGCGGGGTCATCCACCCAAGGAGGAACTGTATTTGCTGATCACATCATAAACGCCCCAGTTCGGGAAGACTCAATGTATCCTACTATAACATATTACACAGGTCTAGAGGACCTGAAGGAACAAGTCAACTGGTATCGTTACGCGATGTTTCACGTTCAATATCGATAACGCAACCATGTGCATGAGGATACTAATGAACTTCTCGCGTGCAATGCCGACGAAGAAACCATGTGCAATGTCAACGATGTAACCATGTGAATGAGGATATAGATACAGATGATCCATGAATTATACATCACTATTCACCTTTACATGAGAACAATGTGAATGACAAGAATAACATGAAGACAAATTTATAGAAAATCCTGAAATTCACAATATTAATAAAGGTTAGGAAGAACCTAATAATGAAATTGAACATTACAAGGTTTATAGAATAGAGAGAGAGCACAATATATAGTGAGCTTGAAGATACTGATGGATTTCTCGAGATGAGGAGGTGGATTTAGGAGAAGATCGCGACTGCTCATCATCTGGGCAGGAAACTTGGGAGTCATGAGCCACCCACCTGCTGATTTGCATGATCCATGACATTGGCTCCACGACTCTAGGTTAAGCTGAGTCATTTGGATGGGCTTCGGAGCGATCACTACCCCTTTAGTCTTATCACGAGAGGTCACCCTCATCTTATACTTCTAGGTAGGAGACAAAGGACTCAGTCAAAGGGGAGCCTAATGCTTGACTCCTCGAGAGTCGATGGAGGAAGGCACATTTTGACTAAATCGACCACAAGCACCGAAGGAGGCACCCAGATGACGATAGGATGGGGCTCACGGCACGTGGCAGAACATGAGAGAGGAGAATAAGCATGTCATCATTCTCCTTGAGAAAAGTAGATGCATTCAACGCTACACATAGACATTAAAAATGATCAGCAAGATGAAATTATAGTCAAGACAACAAAACAAGAAGTCAAGGAAAATGCAATAGGACTATTTGGCCAGGACCTCTCTTGTCAGGTAGTCATTAAAATTGAATTGACCTCTCCTCTTATAGTCCCAGTAAACCTCACGAGTCGCTAGAATCCTCTCGTCCGAATAGAATGTCTCCACTCTTTGCCGGTAGTATTTCTTATCTTGAAATTGACATCAAAGCCTCGAGGAGGTTTGATTAGAAATTAGGTGGTCAACCATCCTACCTCGTTTGTAGGCATCAAATACTCAGGGATTAAACAATATGTACAAGTAACCAAGGCCCACTTGTAGGCCTTTACATTGTACAAATCTCTAAAAAGATGCGCCGTGGGTTAATATCCGATCTATTGACAAAGAAGTTAAAACCCCTTCTTGTGATGCCATAATTTTTGGTGGAGGTTGGTCGGGCTCACTTGCATCTCGTCTAGCAGATCCTTCATGAATTGAGGGATAGGGAGCCTAAAGCCATCCCTCATCACATGGCGGCTCATTGGGAAGAATTCCCATAATCAATGATATACTTTGACAAGGTCAAGGGAAACGCGATGATCATTTCCTCGGAAAAAGAAAACTTCTGGGATAGATCCTCTAACTTTTTGGGCAAAAGTGCCAAGGCACATTTCTTAATATTTCTCCCCGGAAAAGAGCACGAGGTCCCTTTAAATCGGCGAGTCAAAATGCGCACAGGGGGACAAGGCTCCCATAATTCTACTCATGATTAATGGTTGCCGACATTTCCCCTGGGGTCCCTGCTCGATCTCGTTCCACCCTCACGAGACGATATGAGTTGATCAGTCGAGGAAGTATACTCACTCATGTTTACTTTGGAACTCTTCAAGAATGAGGTACTATTAACTGCATCGGGAATCATGAAACAAATTTAGTTTCTAGGGCATGAAGATATCCTCGTGAAGAAAAGGAAGAATTATAGACTCTCGGAAAAAGGAATACCGTCGAGAGAAGAACCTTTCCTAAGAGCACCGAAAACCAAGAAGATGTAAGAGAAGGAAGTGAAGAGCCGGAGTCTTGCCACACAAGGACGAAAATGGTAAAAAGGTCAAAATCCATAGAAAACACCCCTAGATACCTCACATGTTATTGAATGTGCAGGAAAGATAGAAGAATCGTGCTATCCACCGAGTGGTTGTTCATTCTTTGAAATTAGACCATTCACAATGGTGATATTGTGAGTATCATAGTCTTTTATTTAAAAGAAAATTAAATTGATGAGTCATAACATTTTATTTTATCAAGACAATCATGACAAGTGAGTATCAAGTGTATGATACTCACTCTTACACACAGCTCTTAAAAGCTTTACACATTTGATCCACTTTAGTATTTACTTATCATTAAATAATACTCTCTAACACTTAAAACAACCAAAAGAAAAAGAATAATACAAATTATTAGTTATGATCCTTGATGTGAATATCACTATTATAAAAAATAAATATTATAAAATTAAAATACTATATAAAAATTGGTTATGATGAGGTGAGTTCCGGTGAAAACAACCCTTATGGTGTGAAGTGCGAAGCATGTTGAGCCATTATATTAGAAAATGGAGGGCTGAGATCAAAAGATGGATTTTTTAATGAATCCACGCAGTGGCATTTTTGTAATTAATGATGAACTGTTATTTTTATTTTTATTTACGTTTTCTGGGTGATTTTTTTAGCCCTTTAGATGTGAACATTAGCGTGTTATATGTGAACACTAGTGTGTTATATGTGTACCCGAGAAAGTTCACACTTCACACAATAAGGATTGTTTTCACCGGATCCTTGTTCTGATTATGTTTTTTTTTTGGTCGAGAAAGAGCCGAAGCTCATGGAATAAAGGAAACCAACTTACACCCTAGCCAGTCGGGAGTACAACACTCCCCTGGCGTCCGCACTAAGAACATGAAGAACACAATCCGGAGGACTATCTAAAATAGAAACTCCTAGCGGAAAGCCGAAAGCGAGAGATGCAAGAGCGTCAGCGACTCCATTAGTCTCCCTAAACGAATGACGGAGTTGGATTTCCCAATCCCTACGAATAAAGCTCGATACCAGATTGACCAAGCTGAAGAGTGGATGGCACACGTCCACAGGTTTGGAAAGCAACGAAACCGCAACTTGCGAATCCGTATCAATGCAAACCCTCTTGTACCCACAATCCCATGCAATACGCAAACCCGAGATGATGCCCCAAAGCTCGGCCATGGGAACCGAGCATGCACCAACAAAATGAACGAACCCTTTGATCCAAACACCATTTGAATCACGGAAAACTCCCGCCGCCGCACCCAGCCCGTTCTTGACCGAACCATCAGTGTTTAACCGAATCCACTCTGGCTGAGGGGCTTCCCACTTGAAAAACAAATCGGCCTTAGGAACAGGTAAAAGCTTGGGCCTAGCAGCCCAACTTGCATAGAACTCTTCTTGCTGGGCCGAAATGAAATTGGCCATATTACCTTGGAATCTTTCTCCTCTAAACACAATGTTGTTTCTGTTCTTCCAAATAAACCAGAGAGCTCCGGCAAAATAATCCCGCCAGTGTCCCCCTTCTCCAAACCTCTCCGAAGCACTGAGATTACGACGAAGCCAGGACGCCGATTCTTCCTGAAAGAACTCCACCGGAAGCCTTGGGTTTAATTCCGCCCATAACCCCTGGATTGCAGGACAATCACGAAACAGATGAATCTCAGATTCCGCCGCCGTTTGACAAATCCCACACAAATCGTTGTCCGACATATGTCTCCTCATTCTTTCTGAGTTAGTGAGAAGTCCACCCTTGAGAACCATCCAGCAGAAAATTCGAACCCGCTCTGTGTTCTTGAGCTTCCAAATCTTGCTGAGAACTGAGCAATCCAAAGACAAATCACTGCACCCTTTATGAAATTGAGAATAGGCTGTAGCGATGTTGAAGTTACCGTCCTTTGAATGCTTCCAGACCAGTGTATCCTTACCATCCTGATCCGAATTGACCACCAGCGCCGCAATCTGGAGAATAGTTGCAGTAGGAAGAAGATCGGAAAATTCGCCCCAATTCCACCCGACGCCCGCCGTCCAGTAACTGCCCACTGTTCTCTGAAGGTTACTGTACTCAATATCTGCTAAGGCCAAGTCTTTAAGAGGAATTGCCCCAATCCAGATATCAACCCAAAAGCGAATTAAGTCACCAGAAGCAAGCTGCCATTTCATTCCCTCCACAAGGATGTTCTGTAGCCCAAACCTTATACTTTTCCAAACTGCAGAACTTGTAGAACTCTCTGATAGGTCCTCCCTAATATATTTTGCTCTAAGAATTCTGGCCCACAAACCCTCCTCATCCTTCATAAATCTCCACGCCAACTTCCCGCTAAGAGCGGCATTCAGATACACCATGTCTTTGACTCCCAAGCCTCCAAGATTTTTCGGCTTGCACACTTCTTCCCATTTGACAAGGTGAGGTTTACGGTGATCCTCCCAACTTCCCCACACAAAGGCTCTAGTAATACGATTCATCTCCTTGCAAGTAGAAACCGGCATACGTAAAGAAGTCATCGAGTAAACCGGGATAGTACAAAGAACAGAATTACAAAGAGTCACTCTTCCCGCCATACTAAGGACTTTGCTCTTCCACCCGGCAAGTTTGCTCTTCATCTTTAGAATAATCGGTTGGAAGGTGTTCTTGTTGATGGGCTTATGGAGAAGAGGAATTCCCAAATACGACCCAAGATCCTTAGTGACCTCAAATCCACTCATCCTCTCAATCTCATCCACCACCTCTTTGTTGACATTAGGAGATATGAAGATCTTTGACTTTGCCATATTAACCCTTTGGCCGGAGGAGCGACAAAAGTTATCAAGGCAATCCTTCATCGTCTTCATTTGATTCACCGATGCTTCTCCCATCAAAAGAATATCATCGGCAAAAAAGATATGGGAGATCTTAGGACCCCTCCTAGACAC
>NW_027369849.1:0-39938 GCF_046119375.1 Phyllobates terribilis
GAATTGCACCTTGCAATGTGGAGATATTACTGTTTGTGCATTTACAATATTCATTGATTTTTGCCATTGAAAAACATGTTTTCATATACCAGAAATGTTGAAGCTACTGACTGAATGAAAGGAGCTGGCATCTCACTCTCTTTGAATCTTCTTTATCATGCTAGGATTAACAGGAAAAAGCAAAAATTTCAGAATTGCACCTTGCAATGTGGAGATATTACTGTTTGTGCATTACAATATTCATTGATTTTGCCATTGAAAAACGTCAGAAATGTTTGAAGCTACTGACTGAATGAAAGGAGCTGGCATCTCACTCTCTTTGAATCTTCTTTATCATGCTAGGATTAACAGGAAAAAGCTAAAAATTTCAGAATTGCACCTTGCAATGTGGAGATATTACTGTTTGTGCATTTACAATATTCATTGATTTTTGCCATTGAAAACATGTTTTTCATATACCAGAAATGTTTGAAGCTACTGACTGAATGAAAGGAGCTGGCATCTCACTCTCTTTGAATCTTCTTTATCATGCTAGGATTAACAGGAAAAAGCAAAAATTTCAGAATTGCACCTTGCAATGTGGAGATATTACTGTTTGTGCATTTACAATATTCATTGATTTTTGCCATTGAAAAACGTCCAGAAATGTTTGAAGCTACTGACTGAATGAAAGGAGCTGGCATCTCACTCTCTTTGAATCTTCTTTATCATGCTAGGATTAACAGGAAAAAGCTAAAAATTTCAGAATTGCACCTTGCAATGTGGAGATATTACTGTTTGTGCATTTACAATATTCATTGATTTTTGCCATTGAAAAACATGTTTTTCATATACCAGAAATGTTTGAAGCTACTGACTGAATGAAAGGAGCTGGCATCTCACTCTCTTTGAATCTTCTTTATCATGCTAGGATTAACAGGAAAAAGCAAAAATTTCAGAATTGCACCTTGCAATGTGGAGATATTACTGTTTGTGCATTTACAATATTCATTGATTTTTGCCATTGAAAACATGTTTTTCATATACCAGAAATGTTTGAAGCTACTGACTGAATGAAAGGAGCTGGCATCTCACTCTCTTTGAATCTTCTTTATCATGCTAGGATTAACAGGAAAAAGCTAAAAATTTCAGATTGCACCTTGCAATGTGGAGATATTACTGTTTGTGCATTTACAATATTCATTGATTTTTGCCATTGAAAAACATGTTTTTCATATACCAGAAATGTTTGAAGCTACTGACTGAATGAAAGGAGCTGGCATCTCACTCTCTTTGAATCTTCTTTATCATGCTAGGATTAGCAGGAAAAAGCAAAAAATTTCAGAATTGCACCTTGCAATGTGGAGATATTACTGTTTGTGCATTTACAATATTCATTGATTTTTGCCATTGAAAAACATGTTTTTCATATACCAGAAATGTTTGAAGCTACTGACTGAATGAAAGGAGCTGGCATCTCACTCTCTTTGAATCTTCTTTATCATGCTAGGATTAACAGGAAAAAGCAAAAAATTTCAGAATTGCACCTTGCAATGTGGAGATATTACTGTTTGTGCATTTACAATATTCATTGATTTTTGCCATTGAAAAACATGTTTTTCATATACCAGAAATGTTTGAAGCTACTGACTGAATGAAAGGAGCTGGCATCTCACTCTCTTTGAATCTTCTTTATCATGCTAGGATTAGCAGGAAAAAGCAAAAAATTTCAGAATTGCACCTTGCAATGTGGAGATATTACTGTTTGTGCATTTACAATATTCATTGATTTTTGCCATTGAAAAACATGTTTTTCATATACCAGAAATGTTTGAAGCTACTGACTGATGAAAGGAGCTGGCATCTCACTCTCTTTGAATCTTCTTTATCATGCTAGGATTAGCAGGAAAAAGCAAAAAATTTCAGAATTGCACCTTGCAATGTGGAGATATTACTGTTTGTGCATTTACAATATTCATTGATTTTTGCCATTGAAAAACATGTTTTTCATATACCAGAAATGTTTGAAGCTACTGACTGAATGAAAGGAGCTGGCATCTCACTCTCTTTGAATCTTCTTTATCATGCTAGGATTAGCAGGAAAAAGCAAAAAATTTCAGAATTGCACCTTGCAATGTGGAGATATTACTGTTTGTGCATTTACAATATTCATTGATTTTTGCCATTGAAAAACATGTTTTTCATATACCAGAAATGTTTGAAGCTACTGACTGAATGAAAGGAGCTGGCATCTCACTCTCTTTGAATCTTCTTTATCATGCTAGGATTAGCAGGAAAAAGCAAAAAATTTCAGAATTGCACCTTGCAATGTGGAGATATTACTGTTTGTGCATTTACAATATTCATTGATTTTTGCCATTGAAAAACAGTTTTCCATATACCAGAAATGTTTGAAGCTACTGACTGAATGAAAGGAGCTGGCATCTCACTCTCTTTGAATCTTCTTTATCATGCTAGGATTAGCAGGAAAAGCAAAAAAATTTCAGAATTGCACCTTGCAATGTGGAGATATTACTGTTTGTGCATTTACAATATTCATTGATTTTTGCCATTGAAAAACATGTTTTTCATATACCAGAAATGTTTGAAGCTACTGACTGAATGAAAGGAGCTGGCATCTCACTCTCTTTGAATCTTCTTTATCATGCTAGGATTAGCAGGAAAAAGCAAAAAATTTCAGAATTGCACCTTGCAATGTGGAGATATTACTGTTTGTGCATTTACAATATTCATTGATTTTTGCCATTGAAAAACATGTTTTTCATATACCAGAAATGTTTGAAGCTACTGACTGAATGAAAGGAGCTGGCATCTCACTCTCTTTGAATCTTCTTTATCATGCTAGGATTAGCAGGAAAAAGCAAAAAATTTCAGAATTGCACCTTGCAATGTGGAGATATTACTGTTTGTGCATTTACAATATTCATTGATTTTTGCCATTGAAAAACATGTTTTTCATATACCAGAAATGTTTGAAGCTACTGACTGAATGAAAGGAGCTGGCATCTCACTCTCTTTGAATCTTCTTTATCATGCTAGGATTAGCAGGAAAAAGCAAAAAATTTCAGAATTGCACCTTGCAATGTGGAGATATTACTGTTTGTGCATTTACAATATTCATTGATTTTGCCATTGAAAAACATGTTTTCATATACCAGAAATGTTTGAAGCTACTGACTGAATGAAAGGAGCTGGCATCTCACTCTCTTTGAATCTTCTTTATCATGCTAGGATTAGCAGGAAAAAGCAAAAAATTTCAGAATTGCACCTTGCAATGTGGAGATATTACTGTTTGTGCATTTACAATATTCATTGATTTTTGCCATTGAAAAACATGTTTTTCATATACCAGAAATGTTTGAAGCTACTGACTGAATGAAAGGAGCTGGCATCTCACTCTCTTTGAATCTTCTTTATCATGCTAGGATTAACAGGAAAAAGCAAAAAATTTCAGAATTGCACCTTGCAATGTGGAGATATTACTGTTTGTGCATTTACAATATTCATTGATTTTTGCCATTGAAAAACGTCCAGAAATGTTTTGAAGCTACTGACTGAATGAAAGGAGCTGGCATCTCACTCTCTTTGAATCTTCTTTATCATGCTAGGATTAGCAGGAAAAAGCAAAAAATTTCAGAATTGCACCTTGCAATGTGGAGATATTACTGTTTGTGCATTTACAATATTCATTGATTTTTGCCATTGAAAAACCATGTTTTTCATATACCAGAAATGTTTGAAGCTACTGACTGAATGAAAGGAGCTGGCATCTCACTCTCTTTGAATCTTCTTTATCATGCTAGGATTAACAGGAAAAAGCAAAAAATTTCAGAATTGCACCTTGCAATGTGGAGATATTACTGTTTGTGCATTTACAATATTCATTGATTTTTGCCATTGAAAAACGTCCAGAAATGTTTTGAAGCTACTGACTGAATGAAAGGAGCTGGCATCTCACTCTCTTTGAATCTTCTTTATCATGCTAGGATTAGCAGGAAAAAGCAAAAAATTTCAGAATTGCACCTTGCAATGTGGAGATATTACTGTTTGTGCATTTACAATATTCATTGATTTTTGCCATTGAAAAACATGTTTTTCATATACCAGAAATGTTTGAAGCTACTGACTGAATGAAAGGAGCTGGCATCTCACTCTCTTTGAATCTTCTTTATCATGCTAGGATTAGCAGGAAAAAGCAAAAAATTTCAGAATTGCACCTTGCAATGTGGAGATATTACTGTTTGTGCATTTACAATATTCATTGATTTTTGCCATTGAAAAACATGTTTTTCATATACCAGAAATGTTTGAAGCTACTGACTGAATGAAAGGAGCTGGCATCTCACTCTCTTTGAATCTTCTTTATCATGCTAGGATTAACAGGAAAAAGCAAAAAATTTCAGAATTGCACCTTGCAATGTGGAGATATTACTGTTTGTGCATTTACAATATTCATTGATTTTTGCCATTGAAAAACATGTTTTTCATATACCAGAAATGTTTGAAGCTACTGACTGAATGAAAGGAGCTGGCATCTCACTCTCTTTGAATCTTCTTTATCATGCTAGGATTAACAGGAAAAAGCAAAAAATTTCAGAATTGCACCTTGCAATGTGGAGATATTACTGTTTGTGCATTTACAATATTCATTGATTTTTGCCATTGAAAAACATGTTTTTCATATACCAGAAATGTTTGAAGCTACTGACTGAATGAAAGGAGCTGGCATCTCACTCTCTTTGAATCTTCTTTATCATGCTAGGATTAACAGGAAAAAGCAAAAAATTTCAGAATTGCACCTTGCAATGTGGAGATATTACTGTTTGTGCATTTACAATATTCATTGATTTTTGCCATTGAAAAACATGTTTTTCATATACCAGAAATGTTTGAAGCTACTGACTGAATGAAAGGAGCTGGCATCTCACTCTCTTTGAATCTTCTTTATCATGCTAGGATTAACAGGAAAAAGCAAAAAATTTCAGAATTGCACCTTGCAATGTGGAGATATTACTGTTTGTGCATTTACAATATTCATTGATTTTTGCCATTGAAAAACATGTTTTTCCAGAAATGTTTGAAGCTACTGACTGAATGAAAGGAGCTGGCATCTCACTCTCTTTGAATCTTCTTTATCATGCTAGGATTAACAGGAAAAAGCAAAAAATTTCAGAATTGCACCTTGCAATGTGGAGATATTACTGTTTGTGCATTTACAATATTCATTGATTTTTGCCATTGAAAAACATGTTTTTCATATACCAGAAATGTTTGAAGCTACTGACTGAATGAAAGGAGCTGGCATCTCACTCTCTTTGAATCTTCTTTATCATGCTAGGATTAACAGGAAAAAGCAAAAAATTTCAGAATTGCACCTTGCAATGTGGAGATATTACTGTTTGTGCATTTACAATATTCATTGATTTTTGCCATTGAAAAACCATGTTTTTATATACCAGAAATGTTTGAAGCTACTGACTGAATGAAAGGAGCTGGCATCTCACTCTCTTTGAATCTTCTTTATCATGCTAGGATTAGCAGGAAAAAGCAAAAAATTTCAGAATTGCACCTTGCAATGTGGAGATATTACTGTTTGTGCATTTACAATATTCATTGATTTTTGCCATTGAAAAACATGTTTTTCATATACCAGAAATGTTTGAAGCTACTGACTGAATGAAAGGAGCTGGCATCTCACTCTCTTTGAATCTTCTTTATCATGCTAGGATTAACAGGAAAAAGCAAAAAATTTCAGAATTGCACCTTGCAATGTGGAGATATTACTGTTTGTGCATTTACAATATTCATTGATTTTTGCCATTGAAAAACGTTCACCAGAAATGTTTGAAGCTACTGACTGAATGAAAGGAGCTGGCATCTCACTCTCTTTGAATCTTCTTTATCATGCTAGGATTAGCAGGAAAAAGCAAAAAATTTCAGAATTGCACCTTGCAATGTGGAGATATTACTGTTTGTGCATTTACAATATTCATTGATTTTTGCCATTGAAAAACATGTTTTTCATATACCAGAAATGTTTGAAGCTACTGACTGAATGAAAGGAGCTGGCATCTCACTCTCTTTGAATCTTCTTTATCATGCTAGGATTAACAGGAAAAAGCAAAAAATTTCAGAATTGCACCTTGCAATGTGGAGATATTACTGTTTGTGCATTTACAATATTCATTGATTTTTGCCATTGAAAAACGTCCAGAAATGTTTGAAGCTACTGACTGAATGAAAGGAGCTGGCATCTCACTCTCTTTGAATCTTCTTTATCATGCTAGGATTAGCAGGAAAAAGCAAAAAATTTCAGAATTGCACCTTGCAATGTGGAGATATTACTGTTTGTGCATTTACAATATTCATTGATTTTTGCCATTGAAAAACATGTTTTTCATATACCAGAAATGTTTGAAGCTACTGACTGAATGAAAGGAGCTGGCATCTCACTCTCTTTGAATCTTCTTTATCATGCTAGGATTAACAGGAAAAAGCAAAAAATTTCAGAATTGCACCTTGCAATGTGGAGATATTACTGTTTGTGCATTTACAATATTCATTGATTTTTGCCATTGAAAAACTGGTTTTTCATATACCAGAAATGTTTGAAGCTACTGACTGAATGAAAGGAGCTGGCATCTCACTCTCTTTGAATCTTCTTTATCATGCTAGGATTAGCAGGAAAAAGCAAAAAATTTCAGAATTGCACCTTGCAATGTGGAGATATTACTGTTTGTGCATTTACAATATTCATTGATTTTTGCCATTGAAAAACATGTTTTTCATATACCAGAAATGTTTGAAGCTACTGACTGAATGAAAGGAGCTGGCATCTCACTCTCTTTGAATCTTCTTTATCATGCTAGGATTAACAGGAAAAAGCAAAAAATTTCAGAATTGCACCTTGCAATGTGGAGATATTACTGTTTGTGCATTTACAATATTCATTGATTTTTGCCATTGAAAAACATGTTTTTCTATCCAGAAATGTTTGAAGCTACTGACTGAATGAAAGGAGCTGGCATCTCACTCTCTTTGAATCTTCTTTATCATGCTAGGATTAGCAGGAAAAAGCAAAAAATTTCAGAATTGCACCTTGCAATGTGGAGATATTACTGTTTGTGCATTTACAATATTCATTGATTTTTGCCATTGAAAAACATGTTTTTCATATACCAGAAATGTTTGAAGCTACTGACTGAATGAAAGGAGCTGGCATCTCACTCTCTTTGAATCTTCTTTATCATGCTAGGATTAACAGGAAAAAGCAAAAAATTTCAGAATTGCACCTTGCAATGTGGAGATATTACTGTTTGTGCATTTACAATATTCATTGATTTTTGCCATTGAAAAACATGTTTTTCATATACCAGAAATGTTTGAAGCTACTGACTGAATGAAAGGAGCTGGCATCTCACTCTCTTTGAATCTTCTTTATCATGCTAGGATTAACAGGAAAAAGCAAAAAATTTCAGAATTGCACCTTGCAATGTGGAGATATTACTGTTTGTGCATTTACAATATTCATTGATTTTTGCCATTGAAAAACGTCCAGAAATGTTTGAAGCTACTGACTGAATGAAAGGAGCTGGCATCTCACTCTCTTTGAATCTTCTTTATCATGCTAGGATTAGCAGGAAAAAGCAAAAAATTTCAGAATTGCACCTTGCAATGTGGAGATATTACTGTTTGTGCATTTACAATATTCATTGATTTTTGCCATTGAAAAACATGTTTTTCATATACCAGAAATGTTTGAAGCTACTGACTGAATGAAAGGAGCTGGCATCTCACTCTCTTTAAATCTTCTTTATCATGCTAGGATTAACAGGAAAAAGCAAAAAATTTCAGAATTGCACCTTGCAATGTGGAGATATTACTGTTTGTGCATTTACAATATTCATTGATTTTTGCCATTGAAAAACGTCCAGAAATGTTTGAAGCTACTGACTGAATGAAAGGAGCTGGCATCTCACTCTCTTTGAATCTTCTTTATCATGCTAGGATTAGCAGGAAAAAGCAAAAAATTTCAGAATTGCACCTTGCAATGTGGAGATATTACTGTTTGTGCATTTACAATATTCATTGATTTTTGCCATTGAAAAACATCATGTTATTCATATACCAGAATTGTTTGAAGCTACTGACTGAATGAAAGGAGCTGGCATCTCACTCTCTTTGAATCTTCTTTATCATGCTAGGATTAACAGGAAAAAGCAAAAAATTTCAGAATTGCACCTTGCAATGTGGAGATATTACTGTTTGTGCATTTACAATATTCATTGATTTTTGCCATTGAAAAACGTCCAGAAATGTTTGAAGCTACTGACTGAATGAAAGGAGCTGGCATCTCACTCTCTTTGAATCTTCTTTATCATGCTAGGATTAGCAGGAAAAAGCAAAAAATTTCAGAATTGCACCTTGCAATGTGGAGATATTACTGTTTGTGCATTTACAATATTCATTGATTTTTGCCATTGAAAAACATGTTTTTCATATACCAGAAATGTTTGAAGCTACTGACTGAATGAAAGGAGCTGGCATCTCACTCTCTTTGAATCTTCTTTATCATGCTAGGATTAGCAGGAAAAAGCAAAAAATTTCAGAATTGCACCTTGCAATGTGGAGATATTACTGTTTGTGCATTTACAATATTCATTGATTTTTGCCATTGAAAAACATGTTTTTCATATACCAGAAATGTTTGAAGCTACTGACTGAATGAAAGGAGCTGGCATCTCACTCTCTTGGAATCTTCTTTATCATGCTAGGATTAACAGGAAAAAGCAAAAAATTTCAGAATTGCACCTTGCAATGTGGAGATATTACTGTTTGTGCATTTACAATATTCATTGATTTTTGCCATTGAAAAACATGTTTTTCATATACCAGAAATGTTTGAAGCTACTGACTGAATGAAAGGAGCTGGCATCTCACTCTCTTTGAATCTTCTTTATCATGCTAGGATTAACAGGAAAAAGCAAAAAATTTCAGAATTGCACCTTGCAATGTGGAGATATTACTGTTTGTGCATTTACAATATTCATTGATTTTTGCCATTGAAAAACATGTTTTTCATATACCAGAAATGTTTGAAGCTACTGACTGAATGAAAGGAGCTGGCATCTCACTCTCTTTGAATCTTCTTTATCATGCTAGGATTAACAGGAAAAAGCAAAAAATTTCAGAATTGCACCTTGCAATGTGGAGATATTACTGTTTGTGCATTTACAATATTCATTGATTTTTGCCATTGAAAAACATGTTTTTCATATACCAGAAATGTTTGAAGCTACTGACTGAATGAAAGGAGCTGGCATCTCACTCTCTTTGAATCTTCTTTATCATGCTAGGATTAACAGGAAAAAGCAAAAAATTTCAGAATTGCACCTTGCAATGTGGAGATATTACTGTTTGTGCATTTACAATATTCATTGATTTTTGCCATTGAAAAACATGTTTTCATATACCAGAAATGTTTGAAGCTACTGACTGAATGAAAGGAGCTGGCATCTCACTCTCTTTGAATCTTCTTTATCATGCTAGGATTAACAGGAAAAAGCTAAAAATTTCAGAATTGCACCTTGCAATGTGGAGATATTACTGTTTGTGCATTTACAATATTCATTGATTTTTGCCATTGAAAAACATGTTTTTCATATACCAGAAATGTTTGAAGCTACTGACTGAATGAAAGGAGCTGGCATCTCACTCTCTTTGAATCTTCTTTATCATGCTAGGATTAGCAGGAAAAAGCAAAAAATTTCAGAATTGCACCTTGCAATGTGGAGATATTACTGTTTGTGCATTTACAATATTCATTGATTTTTGCCATTGAAAAACATGTTTTTCATATACCAGAAATGTTTGAAGCTACTGACTGAATGAAAGGAGCTGGCATCTCACTCTCTTTGAATCTTCTTTATCATGCTAGGATTAGCAGGAAAAGCAAAAAATTTCAGAATTGCACCTTGCAATGTGGAGATATTACTGTTTGTGCATTTACAATATTCATTGATTTTTGCCATTGAAAAACATGTTTTTCATATACCAGAAATGTTTGAAGCTACTGACTGAATGAAAGGAGCTGGCATCTCACTCTCTTTGAATCTTCTTTATCATGCTAGGATTAACAGGAAAAAGCAAAAAATTTCAGAATTGCACCTTGCAATGTGGAGATATTACTGTTTGTGCATTTACAATATTCATTGATTTTTGCCATTGAAAAACGTCCAGAAATGTTTGAAGCTACTGACTGAATGAAAGGAGCTGGCATCTCACTCTCTTTGAATCTTCTTTATCATGCTAGGATTAGCAGGAAAAAGCAAAAAATTTCAGAATTGCACCTTGCAATGTGGAGATATTACTGTTTGTGCATTTACAATATTCATTGATTTTTGCCTTTGAAAAACATGTTTTTCATATACCAGAAATGTTTGAAGCTACTGACTGAATGAAAGGAGCTGGCATCTCACTCTCTTTGAATCTTCTTTATCATGCTAGGATTAACAGGAAAAAGCAAAAAATTTCAGAATTGCACCTTGCAATGTGGAGATATTACTGTTTGTGCATTTACAATATTCATTGATTTTTGCCATTGAAAAACATGTTTTTCATATACCAGAAATGTTTGAAGCTACTGACTGAATGAAAGGAGCTGGCATCTCACTCTCTTTGAATCTTCTTTATCATGCTAGGATTAACAGGAAAAAGCAAAAAATTTCAGAATTGCTCCTTGCAATGTGGAGATATTACTGTTTGTGCATTTACAATATTCATTGATTTTTGCCATTGAAAAACGTCCAGAAATGTTTGAAGCTACTGACTGAATGAAAGGAGCTGGCATCTCACTCTCTTTGAATCTTCTTTATCATGCTAGGATTAGCAGGAAAAAGCAAAAAATTTCTGAATTGCACCTTGCAATGTGGAGATATTACTGTTTGTGCATTTACAATATTCATTGATTTTTGCCATTGAAAAACATGTTTTTCATATACCAGAAATGTTTGAAGCTACTGACTGAATGAAAGGAGCTGGCATCTCACTCTCTTTGAATCTTCTTTATCATGCTAGGATTAGCAGGAAAAAGCAAAAAATTTCAGAATTGCACCTTGCAATGTGGAGATATTACTGTTTGTGCATTTACAATATTCATTGATTTTTGCCATTGAAAAACATGTTTTCATATACCAGAAATGTTTGAAGCTACTGACTGAATGAAAGGAGCTGGCATCTCACTCTCTTTGAATCTTCTTTATCATGCTAGGATTAACAGGAAAAAGCAAAAAATTTCAGAATTGCACCTTGCAATGTGGAGATATTACTGTTTGTGCATTTACAATATTCATTGATTTTTGCCATTGAAAAACGTCCAGAAATGTTTGAAGCTACTGACTGAATGAAAGGAGCTGGCATCTCACTCTCTTTGAATCTTCTTTATCATGCTAGGATTAGCAGGAAAAAGCAAAAAATTTCAGAATTGCACCTTGCAATGTGGAGATATTACTGTTTGTGCATTTACAATATTCATTGATTTTTGCCATTGAAAAACATGTTTTTCATATACCAGAAATGTTTGAAGCTACTGACAATGAAAGGAGCTGGCATCTCACTCTCTTTGAATCTTCTTTATCATGCTAGGATTAGCAGGAAAAAGCAAAAAATTTCAGAATTGCACCTTGCAATGTGGAGATATTACTGTTTGTGCATTTACAATATTCATTGATTTTTGCCATTGAAAAACATGTTTTTCATATACCAGAAATGTTTGAAGCTACTGACTGAATGAAAGGAGCTGGCATCTCACTCTCTTTGAATCTTCTTTATCATGCTAGGATTAACAGGAAAAAGCAAAAAATTTCAGAATTGCACCTTGCAATGTGGAGATATTACTGTTTGTGCATTTACAATATTCATTGATTTTTGCCATTGAAAAACGTCCAGAAATGTTTGAAGCTACTGACTGAATGAAAGGAGCTGGCATCTCACTCTCTTTGAATCTTCTTGATCATGCTAGGATTAGCAGGAAAAAGCAAAAAATTTCAGAATTGCACCTTGCAATGTGGAGATATTACTGTTTGTGCATTTACAATATTCATTGATTTTTGCCATTGAAAAACATGTTTTTCATATACCAGAAATGTTTGAAGCTACTGACTGAATGAAAGGAGCTGGCATCTCACTCTCTTTGAATCTTCTTTATCATGCTAGGATTAACAGGAAAAAGCAAAAAATTTCAGAATTGCACCTTGCAATGTGGAGATATTACTGTTTGTGCATTTACAATATTCATTGATTTTTGCCATTGAAAAACATGTTTTTCATATACCAGAAATGTTTGAAGCTACTGACTGAATGAAAGGAGCTGGCATCTCACTCTCTTTGAATCTTCTTTATCATGCTAGGATTAACAGGAAAAAGCAAAAAATTTCAGAATTGCACCTTGCAATGTGGAGATATTACTGTTTGTGCATTTACAATATTCATTGATTTTTGCCATTGAAAAACGTCCAGAAATGTTTGAAGCTACTGACTGAATGAAAGGAGCTGGCATCTCACTCTCTTTGAATCTTCTTTATCATGCTAGGATTAGCAGGAAAAAACAAAAAATTTCTGAATTGCACCTTGCAATGTGGAGATATTACTGTTTGTGCATTTACAATATTCATTGATTTTTGCCATTGAAAAACATGTTTTTCATATACCAGAAATGTTTGAAGCTACTGACTGAATGAAAGGAGCTGGCATCTCACTCTCTTTGAATCTTCTTTATCATGCTAGGATTAGCAGGAAAAAGCAAAAAATTTCAGAATTGCACCTTGCAATGTGGAGATATTACTGTTTGTGCATTTACAATATTCATTGATTTTTGCCATTGAAAAACATGTTTTTCATATACCAGAAATGTTTGAAGCTACTGACTGAATGAAAGGAGCTGGCATCTCACTCTCTTTGAATCTTCTTTATCATGCTAGGATTAACAGGAAAAAGCCAAAAATTTCAGAATTGCACCTTGCAATGTGGAGATATTACTGTTTGTGCATTTACAATATTCATTGATTTTTGCCATTGAAAAACGTCCAGAAATGTTTGAAGCTACTGACTGAATGAAAGGAGCTGGCATCTCACTCTCTTTGAATCTTCTTTATCATGCTAGGATTAGCAGGAAAAAGCAAAAAATTTCAGAATTGCACCTTGCAATGTGGAGATATTACTGTTTGTGCATTTACAATATTCATTGATTTTTGCCATTGAAAAACATGTTTTTCATATACCAGAAATGTTTGAAGCTACTGACAATGAAAGGAGCTGGCATCTCACTCTCTTTGAATCTTCTTTATCATGCTAGGATTAGCAGGAAAAAGCAAAAAATTTCAGAATTGCATCTTGCAATGTGGAGATATTACTGTTTGTGCATTTACAATATTCATTGATTTTTGCCATTGAAAAACATGTTTTTCATATACCAGAAATGTTTGAAGCTACTGACTGAATGAAAGGAGCTGGCATCTCACTCTCTTTAAATCTTCTTTATCATGCTAGGATTAACAGGAAAAAGCAAAAAATTTCAGAATTGCACCTTGCAATGTGGAGATATTACTGTTTGTGCATTTACAATATTCATTGATTTTTGCCATTGAAAAACGTCCAGAAATGTTTGAAGCTACTGACTGAATGAAAGGAGCTGGCATCTCACTCTCTTTGAATCTTCTTGATCATGCTAGGATTAGCAGGAAAAAGCAAAAAATTTCAGAATTGCACCTTGCAATGTGGAGATATTACTGTTTGTGCATTTACAATATTCATTGATTTTTGCCATTGAAAAACATGTTTTTCATATACCAGAAATGTTTGAAGCTACTGACTGAATGAAAGGAGCTGGCATCTCACTCTCTTTGAATCTTCTTTATCATGCTAGGATTAACAGGAAAAAGCAAAAAATTTCAGAATTGCACCTTGCAATGTGGAGATATTACTGTTTGTGCATTTACAATATTCATTGATTTTTGCCATTGAAAAACATGTTTTTCATATACCAGAAATGTTTGAAGCTACTGACTGAATGAAAGGAGCTGGCATCTCACTCTCTTTGAATCTTCTTTATCATGCTAGGATTAACAGGAAAAAGCAAAAAATTTCAGAATTGCACCTTGCAATGTGGAGATATTACTGTTTGTGCATTTACAATATTCATTGATTTTTGCCATTGAAAAACGTCCAGAAATGTTTGAAGCTACTGACTGAATGAAAGGAGCTGGCATCTCACTCTCTTTGAATCTTCTTTATCATGCTAGGATTAGCAGGAAAAACCAAAAAATTTCTGAATTGCACCTTGCAATGTGGAGATATTACTGTTTGTGCATTTACAATATTCATTGATTTTTGCCATTGAAAAACATGTTTTTCATATACCAGAAATGTTTGAAGCTACTGACTGAATGAAAGGAGCTGGCATCTCACTCTCTTTGAATCTTCTTTATCATGCTAGGATTAGCAGGAAAAAGCAAAAAATTTCAGAATTGCACCTTGCAATGTGGAGATATTACTGTTTGTGCATTTACAATATTCATTGATTTTTGCCATTGAAAAACATGTTTTTCATATACCAGAAATGTTTGAAGCTACTGACTGAATGAAAGGAGCTGGCATCTCACTCTCTTTGAATCTTCTTTATCATGCTAGGATTAACAGGAAAAAGCCAAAAATTTCAGAATTGCACCTTGCAATGTGGAGATATTACTGTTTGTGCATTTACAATATTCATTGATTTTTGCCATTGAAAAACGTCCAGAAATGTTTGAAGCTACTGACTGAATGAAAGGAGCTGGCATCTCACTCTCTTTGAATCTTCTTTATCATGCTAGGATTAGCAGGAAAAAGCAAAAAATTTCAGAATTGCACCTTGCAATGTGGAGATATTACTGTTTGTGCATTTACAATATTCATTGATTTTTGCCATTGAAAAACATGTTTTTCATATACCAGAAATGTTTGAAGCTACTGACAATGAAAGGAGCTGGCATCTCACTCTCTTTGAATCTTCTTTATCATGCTAGGATTAGCAGGAAAAAGCAAAAAATTTCAGAATTGCATCTTGCAATGTGGAGATATTACTGTTTGTGCATTTACAATATTCATTGATTTTTGCCATTGAAAAACATGTTTTTCATATACCAGAAATGTTTGAAGCTACTGACTGAATGAAAGGAGCTGGCATCTCACTCTCTTTAAATCTTCTTTATCATGCTAGGATTAACAGGAAAAAGCAAAAAATTTCAGAATTGCACCTTGCAATGTGGAGATATTACTGTTTGTGCATTTACAATATTCATTGATTTTTGCCATTGAAAAACGTCCAGAAATGTTTGAAGCTACTGACTGAATGAAAGGAGCTGGCATCTCACTCTCTTTGAATCTTCTTTATCATGCTAGGATTAGCAGGAAAAAGCAAAAAATTTCAGAATTGCACCTTGCAATGTGGAGATATTACTGTTTGTGCATTTACAATATTCATTGATTTTTGCCATTGAAAAACATCATGTTATTCATATACCAGAATTGTTTGAAGCTACTGACTGAATGAAAGGAGCTGGCATCTCACTCTCTTTGAATCTTCTTTATCATGCTAGGATTAACAGGAAAAAGCAAAAAATTTCAGAATTGCACCTTGCAATGTGGAGATATTACTGTTTGTGCATTTACAATATTCATTGATTTTTGCCATTGAAAAACGTCCAGAAATGTTTGAAGCTACTGACTGAATGAAAGGAGCTGGCATCTCACTCTCTTTGAATCTTCTTTATCATGCTAGGATTAGCAGGAAAAAGCAAAAAATTTCAGAATTGCACCTTGCAATGTGGAGATATTACTGTTTGTGCATTTACAATATTCATTGATTTTTGCCATTGAAAAACATGTTTTTCATATACCAGAAATGTTTGAAGCTACTGACTGAATGAAAGGAGCTGGCATCTCACTCTCTTTGAATCTTCTTTATCATGCTAGGATTAGCAGGAAAAAGCAAAAAATTTCAGAATTGCACCTTGCAATGTGGAGATATTACTGTTTGTGCATTTACAATATTCATTGATTTTTGCCATTGAAAAACATGTTTTTCATATACCAGAAATGTTTGAAGCTACTGACTGAATGAAAGGAGCTGGCATCTCACTCTCTTGGAATCTTCTTTATCATGCTAGGATTAACAGGAAAAAGCAAAAAATTTCAGAATTGCACCTTGCAATGTGGAGATATTACTGTTTGTGCATTTACAATATTCATTGATTTTTGCCATTGAAAAACGTCCAGAAATGTTTGAAGCTACTGACTGAATGAAAGGAGCTGGCATCTCACTCTCTTTGAATCTTCTTTATCATGCTAGGATTAGCAGGAAAAAGCAAAAAATTTCAGAATTGCACCTTGCAATGTGGAGATATTACTGTTTGTGCATTTACAATATTCATTGATTTTTGCCATTGAAAAACATGTTTTTCATATACCAGAAATGTTTGAAGCTACTGACTGAATGAAAGGAGCTGGCATCTCACTCTCTTTGAATCTTCTTTATCATGCTAGGATTAGCAGGAAAAAGCAAAAAATTTCAGAATTGCACCTTGCAATGTGGAGATATTACTGTTTGTGCATTTACAATATTCATTGATTTTTGCCATTGAAAAACGTCCAGAAATGTTTGAAGCTACTGACTGAATGAAAGGAGCTGGCATCTCACTCTCTTTGAATCTTCTTTATCATGCTAGGATTAGCAGGAAAAAGCAAAAAATTTCAGAATTGCACCTTGCAATGTGGAGATATTACTGTTTGTGCATTTACAATATTCATTGATTTTTGCAATTGAAAAACATGTTTTTCATATACCAGAAATGTTTGAAGCTACTGACTGAATGAAAGGAGCTGGCATCTCACTCTCTTTGAATCTTCTTTATCATGCTAGGATTAACAGGAAAAAGCAAAAAATTTCAGAATTGCACCTTGCAATGTGGAGATATTACTGTTTGTGCATTTACAATATTCATTGATTTTTGCCATTGAAAAACATGTTTTTCATATACCAGAAATGTTTGAAGCTACTGACTGAATGAAAGGAGCTGGCATCTCACTCTCTTTGAATCTTCTTTATCATGCTAGGATTAACAGGAAAAAGCAAAAAATTTCAGAATTGCACCTTGCAATGTGGAGATATTACTGTTTGTGCATTTACAATATTCATTGATTTTTGCCATTGAAAAACATGTTTTTCATATACCAGAAATGTTTGAAGCTACTGACTGAATGAAAGGAGCTGGCATCTCACTCTCTTTGAATCTTCTTTATCATGCTAGGATTAGCAGGAAAAAGCAAAAAATTTCAGAATTGCACCTTGCAATGTGGAGATATTACTGTTTGTGCATTTACAATATTCATTGATTTTTGCCATTGAAAAACATGTTTTTCATATACCAGAAATGTTTGAAGCTACTGACTGAATGAAAGGAGCTGGCATCTCACTCTCTTTGAATCTTCTTTATCATGCTAGGATTAGCAGGAAAAAGCAAAAAATTTCAGAATTGCATCTTGCAATGTGGAGATATTACTGTTTGTGCATTTACAATATTCATTGATTTTTGCCATTGAAAAACATGTTTTTCATATACCAGAAATGTTTGAAGCTACTGACTGAATGAAAGGAGCTGGCATCTCACTCTCTTTAAATCTTCTTTATCATGCTAGGATTAACAGGAAAAAGCAAAAAATTTCAGAATTGCACCTTGCAATGTGGAGATATTACTGTTTGTGCATTTACAATATTCATTGATTTTTGCCATTGAAAAACGTCCAGAAATGTTTGAAGCTACTGACTGAATGAAAGGAGCTGGCATCTCACTCTCTTTGAATCTTCTTTATCATGCTAGGATTAGCAGGAAAAAGCAAAAAATTTCAGAATTGCACCTTGCAATGTGGAGATATTACTGTTTGTGCATTTACAATATTCATTGATTTTTGCCATTGAAAAACATCATGTTATTCATATACCAGAAATGTTTGAAGCTACTGACTGAATGAAAGGAGCTGGCATCTCACTCTCTTTGAATCTTCTTTATCATGCTAGGATTAACAGGAAAAAGCAAAAAATTTCAGAATTGCACCTTGCAATGTGGAGATATTACTGTTTGTGCATTTACAATATTCATTGATTTTTGCCATTGAAAAACATGTTTTTCATATACCAGAAATGTTTGAAGCTACTGACTGAATGAAAGGAGCTGGCATCTCACTCTCTTTGAATCTTCTTTATCATGCTAGGATTAACAGGAAAAAGCAAAAAATTTCAGAATTGCACCTTGCAATGTGGAGATATTACTGTTTGTGCATTTACAATATTCATTGATTTTTGCCATTGAAAAACGTCCAGAAATGTTTGAAGCTACTGACTGAATGAAAGGAGCTGGCATCTCACTCTCTTTGAATCTTCTTTATCATGCTAGGATTAGCAGGAAAAAGCAAAAAATTTCTGAATTGCACCTTGCAATGTGGAGATATTACTGTTTGTGCATTTACAATATTCATTGATTTTTGCCATTGAAAAACATGTTTTTCATATACCAGAAATGTTTGAAGCTACTGACTGAATGAAAGGAGCTGGCATCTCACTCTCTTTGAATCTTCTTTATCATGCTAGGATTAGCAGGAAAAAGCAAAAAATTTCAGAATTGCACCTTGCAATGTGGAGATATTACTGTTTGTGCATTTACAATATTCATTGATTTTTGCCATTGAAAAACGTCCAGAAATGTTTGGAGCTACTGACTGAATGAAAGGAGCTGGCATCTCACTCTCTTTGAATCTTCTTTATCATGCTAGGATTAGCAGGAAAAAGCAAAAAATTTCAGAATTGCACCTTGCAATGTGGAGATATTACTGTTTGTGCATTTACAATATTCATTGATTTTTGCCATTGAAAAACATGTTTTTCATATACCAGAAATGTTTGAAGCTACTGACTGAATGAAAGGAGCTGGCATCTCACTCTCTTTGAATCTTCTTTATCATGCTAGGATTAACAGGAAAAAGCAAAAAATTTCAGAATTGCACCTTGCAATGTGGAGATATTACTGTTTGTGCATTTACAATATTCATTGATTTTTGCCATTGAAAAACGTCCAGAAATGTTTGAAGCTACTGACTGAATGAAAGGAGCTGGCATCTCACTCTCTTTGAATCTTCTTTATCATGCTAGGATTAGCAGGAAAAAGCAAAAAATTTCTGAATTGCACCTTGCAATGTGGAGATATTACTGTTTGTGCATTTACAATATTCATTGATTTTTGCCATTGAAAAACATGTTTTTCATATACCAGAAATGTTTGAAGCTACTGACTGAATGAAAGGAGCTGGCATCTCACTCTCTTTGAATCTTCTTTATCATGCTAGGATTAGCAGGAAAAAGCAAAAAATTTCAGAATTGCACCTTGCAATGTGGAGATATTACTGTTTGTGCATGTACAATATTCATTGATTTTTGCCATTGAAAAACATGTTTTTCATATACCAGAAATGTTTGAAGCTACTGACTGAATGAAAGGAGCTGGCATCTCACTCTCTTTGAATCTTCTTTATCATGCTAGGATTAACAGGAAAAAGCAAAAAATTTCAGAATTGCACCTTGCAATGTGGAGATATTACTGTTTGTGCATTTACAATATTCATTGATTTTTGCCATTGAAAAACGTCCAGAAATGTTTGAAGCTACTGACTGAATGAAAGGAGCTGGCATCTCACTCTCTTTGAATCTTCTTTATCATGCTAGGATTAGCAGGAAAAAGCAAAAAATTTCAGAATTGCACCTTGCAATGTGGAGATATTACTGTTTGTGCATTTACAATATTCATTGATTTTTGCCATTGAAAAACGTCCAGAAATGTTTGAAGCTACTGACTGAATGAAAGGAGCTGGCATCTCACTCTCTTTGAATCTTCTTTATCATGCTAGGATTAGCAGGAAAAAGCAAAAAATTTCAGAATTGCACCTTGCAATGTGGAGATATTACTGTTTGTGCATTTACAATATTCATTGATTTTTGCCATTGAAAAACATGTTTTTCATATACCAGAAATGTTTGAAGCTACTGACTGAATGAAAGGAGCTGGCATCTCACTCTCTTTGAATCTTCTTTATCATGCTAGGATTAGCAGGAAAAAGCAAAAAATTTCAGAATTGCACCTTGCAATGTGGAGATATTACTGTTTGTGCATTTACAATATTCATTGATTTTTGCCATTGAAAAACATGTTTTTCATATACCAGAAATGTTTGAAGCTACTGACTGAATGAAAGGAGCTGGCATCTCACTCTCTTTGAATCTTCTTTATCATGCTAGGATTAACAGGAAAAAGCAAAAAATTTCAGAATTGCACCTTGCAATGTGGAGATATTACTGTTTGTGCATTTACAATATTCATTGATTTTTGCCATTGAAAAACGTCCAGAAATGTTTGAAGCTACTGACTGAATGAAAGGAGCTGGCATCTCACTCTCTTTGAATCTTCTTTATCATGCTAGGATTAGCAGGAAAAAGCAAAAAATTTCAGAATTGCTCCTTGCAATGTGGAGATATTACTGTTTGTGCATTTACAATATTCATTGATTTTTGCCATTGAAAAACATGTTTTTCATATACCAGAAATGTTTGAAGCTACTGACTGAATGAAAGGAGCTGGCATCTCACTCTCTTTGAATCTTCTTTATCATGCTAGGATTAACAGGAAAAAGCAAAAAATTTCAGAATTGCACCTTGCAATGTGGAGATATTACTGTTTGTGCATTTACAATATTCATTGATTTTTGCCATTGAAAAACATGTTTTTCATATACCAGAAATGTTTGAAGCTACTGACTGAATGAAAGGAGCTGGCATCTCACTCTCTTTGAATCTTCTTTATCATGCTAGGATTAACAGGAAAAAGCAAAAAATTTCAGAATTGCACCTTGCAATGTGGAGATATTACTGTTTGTGCATTTACAATATTCATTGATTTTTGCCATTGAAAAACGTCCAGAAATGTTTGAAGCTACTGACTGAATGAAAGGAGCTGGCATCTCACTCTCTTTGAATCTTCTTTATCATGCTAGGATTAGCAGGAAAAAGCAAAAAATTTCTGAATTGCACCTTGCAATGTGGAGATATTACTGTTTGTGCATTTACAATATTCATTGATTTTTGCCATTGAAAAACATGTTTTTCATATACCAGAAATGTTTGAAGCTACTGACTGAATGAAAGGAGCTGGCATCTCACTCTCTTTGAATCTTCTTTATCATGCTAGGATTAGCAGGAAAAAGCAAAAAATTTCAGAATTGCACCTTGCAATGTGGAGATATTACTGTTTGTGCATTTACAATATTCATTGATTTTTGCCATTGAAAAACATGTTTTTCATATACCAGAAATGTTTGAAGCTACTGACTGAATGAAAGGAGCTGGCATCTCACTCTCTTTGAATCTTCTTTATCATGCTAGGATTAACAGGAAAAAGCAAAAAATTTCAGAATTGCACCTTGCAATGTGGAGATATTACTGTTTGTGCATTTACAATATTCATTGATTTTTGCCATTGAAAAACGTCCAGAAATGTTTGAAGCTACTGACTGAATGAAAGGAGCTGGCATCTCACTCTCTTTGAATCTTCTTTATCATGCTAGGATTAGCAGGAAAAAGCAAAAAATTTCAGAATTGCACCTTGCAATGTGGAGATATTACTGTTTGTGCATTTACAATATTCATTGATTTTTGCCATTGAAAAACATGTTTTTCATATACCAGAAATGTTTGAAGCTACTGACAATGAAAGGAGCTGGCATCTCACTCTCTTTGAATCTTCTTTATCATGCTAGGATTAGCAGGAAAAAGCAAAAAATTTCAGAATTGCATCTTGCAATGTGGAGATATTACTGTTTGTGCATTTACAATATTCATTGATTTTTGCCATTGAAAAACATGTTTTTCATATACCAGAAATGTTTGAAGCTACTGACTGAATGAAAGGAGCTGGCATCTCACTCTCTTTAAATCTTCTTTATCATGCTAGGATTAACAGGAAAAAGCAAAAAATTTCAGAATTGCACCTTGCAATGTGGAGATATTACTGTTTGTGCATTTACAATATTCATTGATTTTTGCCATTGAAAAACATGTTTTTCATATACCAGAAATGTTTGAAGCTACTGACTGAATGAAAGGAGCTGGCATCTCACTCTCTTTGAATCTTCTTTATCATGCTAGGATTAGCAGGAAAAAGCAAAATATTTCAGAATTGCACCTTGCAATGTGGAGATATTACTGTTTGTGCATTTACAATATTCATTGATTTTTGCCATTGAAAAACATGTTTTTCATATACCAGAAATGTTTGAAGCTACTGACTGAATGAAAGGAGCTGGCATCTCACTCTCTTTGAATCTTCTTTATCATGCTAGGATTAACAGGAAAAAGCAAAAAATTTCAGAATTGCACCTTGCAATGTGGAGATATTACTGTTTGTGCATTTACAATATTCATTGATTTTTGCCATTGAAAAACATGTTTTTCATATACCAGAAATGTTTGAAGCTACTGACAATGAAAGGAGCTGGCATCTCACTCTCTTTGAATCTTCTTTATCATGCTAGGATTAACAGGAAAAAGCAAAAAATTTCAGAATTGCACCTTGCAATGTGGAGATATTACTGTTTGTGCATTTACAATATTCATTGATTTTTGCCATTGAAAAACGTCCAGAAATGTTTGAAGCTACTGACTGAATGAAAGGAGCTGGAATCTCACTCTCTTTGAATCTTCTTTATCATGCTAGGATTAGCAGGAAAAAGCAAAAAAATTCAGAATTGCACCTTGCAATGTGGAGATATTACTGTTTGTGCATTTACAATATTCATTGATTTTTGCCATTGAAAAACATGTTTTTCATATACCAGAAATGTTTGAAGCTACTGACTGAATGAAAGGAGCTGGCATCTCACTCTCTTTGAATCTTCTTTATCATGCTAGGATTAGCAGGAAAAAGCAAAAAATTTCAGAATTGCACCTTGCAATGTGGAGATATTACTGTTTGTGCATTTACAATATTCATTGATTTTTGCCATTGAAAAACGTCCAGAAATGTTTGAAGCTACTGACTGAATGAAAGGAGTTGGCATCTCACTCTCTTTGAATCTTCTTTATCATGCTAGGATTAGCAGGAAAAAGCAAAAAATTTCAGAATTGCACCTTGCAATGTGGAGATATTACTGTTTGTGCATTTACAATATTCATTGATTTTTGCCATTGAAAAACATGTTTTTCATATACCAGAAATGTTTGAAGCTACTGACTGAATGAAAGGAGCTGGCATCTCACTCTCTTTGAATCTTCTTTATCATGCTAGGATTAACAGGAAAAAGCAAAAAATTTCAGAATTGCACCTTGCAATGTGGAGATATTACTGTTTGTGCATTTACAATATTCATTGATTTTTGCCATTGAAAAACATGTTTTTCATATACCAGAAATGTTTGAAGCTACTGACTGAATGAAAGGAGCTGGCATCTCACTCTCTTTGAATCTTCTTTATCATGCTAGGATTAACAGGAAAAAGCAAAAAATTTCAGAATTGCACCTTGCAATGTGGAGATATTACTGTTTGTGCATTTACAATATTCATTGATTTTTGCCATTGAAAAACGTCCAGAAATGTTTGAAGCTACTGACTGAATGAAAGGAGCTGGCATCTCACTCTCTTTGAATCTTCTTTATCATGCTAGGATTAGCAGGAAAAAGCAAAAAATTTCAGAATTGCACCTTTGAATGTGGAGATATTACTGTTTGTGCATTTACAATATTCATTGATTTTTGCCATTGAAAAACATGTTTTTCATATACTAGAAATGTTTGAAGCTACTGACTGAATGAAAGGAGCTGGCATCTCACTCTCTTTGAATCTTCTTTATCATGCTAGGATTAACAGGAAAAAGCAAAAAATTTCAGAATTGCACCTTGCAATGTGGAGATATTACTGTTTGTGCATTTACAATATTCATTGATTTTTGCCATTGAAAAACATGTTTTTCATATACCAGAAATGTTTGAAGCTACTGACTGAATGAAAGGAGCTGGCATCTCACTCTCTTTGAATCTTCTTTATCATGCTAGGATTAACAGGAAAAAGCAAAAAATTTCAGAATTGCACCTTGCAATGTGGAGATATTACTGTTTGTGCATTTACAATATTCATTGATTTTTGCCATTGAAAAACATGTTTTTCATATACCAGAAATGTTTGAAGCTACTGACAATGAAAGGAGCTGGCATCTCACTCTCTTTGAATCTTCTTTATCATGCTAGGATTAACAGGAAAAAGCAAAAAATTTCAGAATTGCACCTTGCAATGTGGAGATATTACTGTTTGTGCATTTACAATATTCATTGATTTTTGCCATTGAAAAACGTCCAGAAATGTTTGAAGCTACTGACTGAATGAAAGGAGCTGGAATCTCACTCTCTTTGAATCTTCTTTATCATGCTAGGATTAGCAGGAAAAAGCAAAAAAATTCAGAATTGCACCTTGCAATGTGGAGATATTACTGTTTGTGCATTTACAATATTCATTGATTTTTGCCATTGAAAAACATGTTTTTCATATACCAGAAATGTTTGAAGCTACTGACTGAATGAAAGGAGCTGGCATCTCACTCTCTTTGAATCTTCTTTATCATGCTAGGATTAGCAGGAAAAAGCAAAAAATTTCAGAATTGCACCTTGCAATGTGGAGATATTACTGTTTGTGCATTTACAATATTCATTGATTTTTGCCATTGAAAAACGTCCAGAAATGTTTGAAGCTACTGACTGAATGAAAGGAGTTGGCATCTCACTCTCTTTGAATCTTCTTTATCATGCTAGGATTAGCAGGAAAAAGCAAAAAATTTCAGAATTGCACCTTGCAATGTGGAGATATTACTGTTTGTGCATTTACAATATTCATTGATTTTTGCCATTGAAAAACATGTTTTTCATATACCAGAAATGTTTGAAGCTACTGACTGAATGAAAGGAGCTGGCATCTCACTCTCTTTGAATCTTCTTTATCATGCTAGGATTAACAGGAAAAAGCAAAAAATTTCAGAATTGCACCTTGCAATGTGGAGATATTACTGTTTGTGCATTTACAATATTCATTGATTTTTGCCATTGAAAAACATGTTTTTCATATACCAGAAATGTTTGAAGCTACTGACTGAATGAAAGGAGCTGGCATCTCACTCTCTTTGAATCTTCTTTATCATGCTAGGATTAACAGGAAAAAGCAAAAAATTTCAGAATTGCACCTTGCAATGTGGAGATATTACTGTTTGTGCATTTACAATATTCATTGATTTTTGCCATTGAAAAACGTCCAGAAATGTTTGAAGCTACTGACTGAATGAAAGGAGCTGGCATCTCACTCTCTTTGAATCTTCTTTATCATGCTAGGATTAGCAGGAAAAAGCAAAAAATTTCAGAATTGCACCTTTGAATGTGGAGATATTACTGTTTGTGCATTTACAATATTCATTGATTTTTGCCATTGAAAAACATGTTTTTCATATACTAGAAATGTTTGAAGCTACTGACTGAATGAAAGGAGCTGGCATCTCACTCTCTTTGAATCTTCTTTATCATGCTAGGATTAACAGGAAAAAGCAAAAAATTTCAGAATTGCACCTTGCAATGTGGAGATATTACTGTTTGTGCATTTACAATATTCATTGATTTTTGCCATTGAAAAACATGTTTTTCATATACCAGAAATGTTTGAAGCTACTGACTGAATGAAAGGAGCTGGCATCTCACTCTCTTTGAATCTTCTTTATCATGCTAGGATTAACAGGAAAAAGCAAAAAATTTCAGAATTGCACCTTGCAATGTGGAGATATTACTGTTTGTGCATTTACAATATTCATTGATTTTTGCCATTGAAAAACGTCCAGAAATGTTTGAAGCTACTGACTGAATGAAAGGAGCTGGCATCTCACTCTCTTTGAATCTTCTTTATCATGCTAGGATTAACAGGAAAAAGCTAAAAATTTCAGAATTGCACCTTGCAATGTGGAGATATTACTGTTTGTGCATTTACAATATTCATTGATTTTTGCCATTGAAAAACATGTTTTTCATATACCAGAAATGTTTGAAGCTACTGACTGAATGAAAGGAGCTGGCATCTCACTCTCTTTGAATCTTCTTTATCATGCTAGGATTAGCAGGAAAAAGCAAAAAATTTCAGAATTGCACCTTGCAATGTGGAGATATTACTGTTTGTGCATTTACAATATTCATTGATTTTTGCCATTGAAAAACATGTTTTTCATATACCAGAAATGTTTGAAGCTACTGACTGAATGAAAGGAGCTGGCATCTCACTCTCTTTGAATCTTCTTTATCATGCTAGGATTAGCAGGAAAAAGCAAAAAAATTCAGAATTGCACCTTGCAATGTGGAGATATTACTGTTTGTGCATTTACAATATTCATTGATTTTTGCCATTGAAAAACATGTTTTTCATATACCAGAAATGTTTGAAGCTACTGACTGAATGAAAGGAGCTGGCATCTCACTCTCTTTGAATCTTCTTTATCATGCTAGGATTAACAGGAAAAAGCAAAAAATTTCAGAATTGCACCTTGCAATGTGGAGATATTACTGTTTGTGCATTTACAATATTCATTGATTTTTGCCATTGAAAAACATGTTTTTCATATACCAGAAATGTTTGAAGCTACTGACTGAATGAAAGGAGCTGTGGCATCTCACTCTCTTTGAATCTTCTTTATCATGCTAGGATTAACAGGAAAAAGCAAAAAATTTCAGAATTGCACCTTGCAATGTGGAGATATTACTGTTTGTGCATTTACAATATTCATTGATTTTTGCCATTGAAAAACATGTTTTTCATATACCAGAAATGTTTGAAGCTACTGACTGAATGAAAGGAGCTGGCATCTCACTCTCTTTGAATCTTCTTTATCATGCTAGGATTAACAGGAAAAAGCAAAAAATTTCAGAATTGCACCTTGCAATGTGGAGATATTACTGTTTGTGCATTTACAATATTCATTGATTTTTGCCATTGAAAAACGTCCAGAAATGTTTGAAGCTACTGACTGAATGAAAGGAGCTGGCATCTCACTCTCTTTGAATCTTCTTTATCATGCTAGGATTAGCAGGAAAAAGCAAAAAATTTCAGAATTGCACCTTGCAATGTGGAGATATTACTGTTTGTGCATTTACAATATTCATTGATTTTTGCCATTGAAAAACATGTTTTTCATATACCAGAAATGTTTGAAGCTACTGACTGAATGAAAGGAGCTGGCATCTCACTCTCTTTGAATCTTCTTTATCATGCTAGGATTAGCAGGAAAAAGCAAAAAATTTCAGAATTGCACCTTGCAATGTGGAGATATTACTGTTTGTGCATTTACAATATTCATTGATTTTTGCCATTGAAAAACGTCCAGAAATGTTTGAAGCTACTGACTGAATGAAAGGAGCTGGCATCTCACTCTCTTTGAATCTTCTTTATCATGCTAGGATTAGCAGGAAAAAGCAAAAAATTTCAGAATTGCACCTTGCAATGTGGAGATATTACTGTTTGTGCATTTACAATATTCATTGATTTTTGCCATTGAAAAACATGTTTTTCATATACCAGAAATGTTTGAAGCTACTGACTGAATGAAAGGAGCTGGCATCTCACTCTCTTTGAATCTTCTTTATCATGCTAGGATTAACAGGAAAAAGCAAAAAATTTCAGAATTGCACCTTGCAATGTGGAGATATTACTGTTTGTGTATTTACAATATTCATTGATTTTTGCCATTGAAAAACATGTTTTTCATATACCAGAAATGTTTGAAGCTACTGACTGAATGAAAGGAGCTGGCATCTCACTCTCTTTGAATCTTCTTTATCATGCTAGGATTAACAGGAAAAAGCTAAAAATTTCAGAATTGCACCTTGCAATGTGGAGATATTACTGTTTGTGCATTTACAATATTCATTGATTTTTGCCATTGAAAAACATGTTTTTCATATACCAGAAATGTTTGAAGCTACTGACTGAATGAAAGGAGCTGGCATCTCACTCTCTTTGAATCTTCTTTATCATGCTAGGATTAGCAGGAAAAAGCAAAAAATTTCAGAATTGCACCTTGCAATGTGGAGATATTACTGTTTGTGCATTTACAATATTCATTGATTTTTGCCATTGAAAAACATGTTTTTCATATACCAGAAATGTTTGAAGCTACTGACTGAATGAAAGGAGCTGGCATCTCACTCTCTTTGAATCTTCTTTATCATGCTAGGATTAGCAGGAAAAAGCAAAAAAATTCAGAATTGCACCTTGCAATGTGGAGATATTACTGTTTGTGCATTTACAATATTCATTGATTTTTGCCATTGAAAAACATGTTTTTCATATACCAGAAATGTTTGAAGCTACTGACTGAATGAAAGGAGCTGGCATCTCACTCTCTTTGAATATTCTTTATCATGCTAGGATTAACAGGAAAAAGCAAAAAATTTCAGAATTGCACCTTGCAATGTGGAGATATTACTGTTTGTGCATTTACAATATTCATTGATTTTTGCCATTGAAAAACGTCCAGAAATGTTTGAAGCTACTGACTGAATGAAAGCAGCTGGCATCTCACTCTCTTTGAATCTTCTTTATCATGCTAGGATTAGCAGGAAAAAGCAAAAAATTTCAGAATTGCACCTTGCAATGTGGAGATATTACTGTTTGTGCATTTACAATATTCATTGATTTTTGCCATTGAAAAGCATGTTTTTCATATACCAGAAATGTTTGAAGCTACTGACTGAATGAAAGGAGCTGGCATCTCACTCTCTTTGAATCTTCTTTATCATGCTAGGATTAGCAGGAAAAAGCAAAAAATTTCAGAATTGCACCTTGCAATGTGGAGATATTACTGTTTGTGCATTTACAATATTCATTGATTTTTGCCATTGAAAAACGTCCAGAAATGTTTGAAGCTACTGACTGAATGAAAGGAGCTGGCATCTCACTCTCTTTGAATCTTCTTTATCATGCTAGGATTAGCAGGAAAAAGCAAAAAATTTCAGAATTGCACCTTGCAATGTGGAGATATTACTGTTTGTGCATTTACAATATTCATTGATTTTTGCCATTGAAAAACATGTTTTTCATATACCAGAAATGTTTGAAGCTACTGACTGAATGAAAGGAGCTGGCATCTCACTCTCTTTGAATCTTCTTTATCATGCTAGGATTAACAGGAAAAAGCAAAAAATTTCAGAATTGCACCTTGCAATGTGGAGATATTACTGTTTGTGCATTTACAATATTCATTGATTTTTGCCATTGAAAAACATGTTTTTCATATACCAGAAATGTTTGAAGCTACTGACTGAATGAAAGGAGCTGGCATCTCACTCTCTTTGAATCTTCTTTATCATGCTAGGATTAACAGGAAAAAGCAAAAAATTTCAGAATTGCACCTTGCAATGTGGAGATATTACTGTTTGTGCATTTACAATATTCATTGATTTTTGCCATTGAAAAACGTCCAGAAATGTTTGAAGCTACTGACTGAATGAAAGGAGCTGGCATCTCACTCTCTTTGAATCTTCTTTATCATGCTAGGATTAACAGGAAAAAGCTAAAAATTTCAGAATTGCACCTTGCAATGTGGAGATATTACTGTTTGTGCATTTACAATATTCATTGATTTTTGCCATTGAAAAACATGTTTTTCATATACCAGAAATGTTTGAAGCTACTGACTGAATGAAAGGAGCTGGCATCTCACTCTCTTTGAATCTTCTTTATCATGCTAGGATTAGCAGGAAAAAGCAAAAAATTTCAGAATTGCACCTTGCAATGTGGAGATATTACTGTTTGTGCATTTACAATATTCATTGATTTTTGCCATTGAAAAACATGTTTTTCATATACCAGAAATGTTTGAAGCTACTGACTGAATGAAAGGAGCTGGCATCTCACTCTCTTTGAATCTTCTTTATCATGCTAGGATTAGCAGGAAAAAGCAAAAAAATTCAGAATTGCACCTTGCAATGTGGAGATATTACTGTTTGTGCATTTACAATATTCATTGATTTTTGCCATTGAAAAACATGTTTTTCATATACCAGAAATGTTTGAAGCTACTGACTGAATGAAAGGAGCTGGCATCTCACTCTCTTTGAATCTTCTTTATCATGCTAGGATTAACAGGAAAAAGCAAAAAATTTCAGAATTGCACCTTGCAATGTGGAGATATTACTGTTTGTGCATTTACAATATTCATTGATTTTTGCCATTGAAAAACATGTTTTTCATATACCAGAAATGTTTGAAGCTACTGACTGAATGAAAGCAGCTGTGGCATCTCACTCTCTTTGAATCTTCTTTATCATGCTAGGATTAACAGGAAAAAGCAAAAAATTTCAGAATTGCACCTTGCAATGTGGAGATATTACTGTTTGTGCATTTACAATATTCATTGATTTTTGCCATTGAAAAACATGTTTTTCATATACCAGAAATGTTTGAAGCTACTGACTGAATGAAAGGAGCTGGCATCTCACTCTCTTTGAATCTTCTTTATCATGCTAGGATTAACAGGAAAAAGCAAAAAATTTCAGAATTGCACCTTGCAATGTGGAGATATTACTGTTTGTGCATTTACAATATTCATTGATTTTTGCCATTGAAAAACGTCCAGAAATGTTTGAAGCTACTGACTGAATGAAAGGAGCTGGCATCTCACTCTCTTTGAATCTTCTTTATCATGCTAGGATTAGCAGGAAAAAGCAAAAAATTTCAGAATTGCACCTTGCAATGTGGAGATATTACTGTTTGTGCATTTACAATATTCATTGATTTTTGCCATTGAAAAACATGTTTTTCATATACCAGAAATGTTTGAAGCTACTGACTGAATGAAAGGAGCTGGCATCTCACTCTCTTTGAATCTTCTTTATCATGCTAGGATTAGCAGGAAAAAGCAAAAAATTTCAGAATTGCACCTTGCAATGTGGAGATATTACTGTTTGTGCATTTACAATATTCATTGATTTTTGCCATTGAAAAACGTCCAGAAATGTTTGAAGCTACTGACTGAATGAAAGGAGCTGGCATCTCACTCTCTTTGAATCTTCTTTATCATGCTAGGATTAGCAGGAAAAAGCAAAAAATTTCAGAATTGCACCTTGCAATGTGGAGATATTACTGTTTGTGCATTTACAATATTCATTGATTTTTGCCATTGAAAAACATGTTTTTCATATACCAGAAATGTTTGAAGCTACTGACTGAATGAAAGGAGCTGGCATCTCACTCTCTTTGAATCTTCTTTATCATGCTAGGATTAACAGGAAAAAGCAAAAAATTTCAGAATTGCACCTTGCAATGTGGAGATATTACTGTTTGTGTATTTACAATATTCATTGATTTTTGCCATTGAAAAACATGTTTTTCATATACCAGAAATGTTTGAAGCTACTGACTGAATGAAAGGAGCTGGCATCTCACTCTCTTTGAATCTTCTTTATCATGCTAGGATTAACAGGAAAAAGCTAAAAATTTCAGAATTGCACCTTGCAATGTGGAGATATTACTGTTTGTGCATTTACAATATTCATTGATTTTTGCCATTGAAAAACATGTTTTTCATATACCAGAAATGTTTGAAGCTACTGACTGAATGAAAGGAGCTGGCATCTCACTCTCTTTGAATCTTCTTTATCATGCTAGGATTAGCAGGAAAAAGCAAAAAATTTCAGAATTGCACCTTGCAATGTGGAGATATTACTGTTTGTGCATTTACAATATTCATTGATTTTTGCCATTGAAAAACATGTTTTTCATATACCAGAAATGTTTGAAGCTACTGACTGAATGAAAGGAGCTGGCATCTCACTCTCTTTGAATCTTCTTTATCATGCTAGGATTAGCAGGAAAAAGCAAAAAAATTCAGAATTGCACCTTGCAATGTGGAGATATTACTGTTTGTGCATTTACAATATTCATTGATTTTTGCCATTGAAAAACATGTTTTTCATATACCAGAAATGTTTGAAGCTACTGACTGAATGAAAGGAGCTGGCATCTCACTCTCTTTGAATCTTCTTTATCATGCTAGGATTAACAGGAAAAAGCAAAAAATTTCAGAATTGCACCTTGCAATGTGGAGATATTACTGTTTGTGCATTTACAATATTCATTGATTTTTGCCATTGAAAAACGTCCAGAAATGTTTGAAGCTACTGACTGAATGAAAGCAGCTGGCATCTCACTCTCTTTGAATCTTCTTTATCATGCTAGGATTAGCAGGAAAAAGCAAAAAATTTCAGAATTGCACCTTGCAATGTGGAGATATTACTGTTTGTGCATTTACAATATTCATTGATTTTTGCCATTGAAAAGCATGTTTTTCATATACCAGAAATGTTTGAAGCTACTGACTGAATGAAAGGAGCTGGCATCTCACTCTCTTTGAATCTTCTTTATCATGCTAGGATTAGCAGGAAAAAGCAAAAAATTTCAGAATTGCACCTTGCAATGTGGAGATATTACTGTTTGTGCATTTACAATATTCATTGATTTTTGCCATTGAAAAACGTCCAGAAATGTTTGAAGCTACTGACTGAATGAAAGGAGCTGGCATCTCACTCTCTTTGAATCTTCTTTATCATGCTAGGATTAGCAGGAAAAAGCAAAAAATTTCAGAATTGCACCTTGCAATGTGGAGATATTACTGTTTGTGCATTTACAATATTCATTGATTTTTGCCATTGAAAAACATGTTTTTCATATACCAGAAATGTTTGAAGCTACTGACTGAATGAAAGGAGCTGGCATCTCACTCTCTTTGAATCTTCTTTATCATGCTAGGATTAACAGGAAAAAGCAAAAAATTTCAGAATTGCACCTTGCAATGTGGAGATATTACTGTTTGTGCATTTACAATATTCATTGATTTTTGCCATTGAAAAACATGTTTTTCATATACCAGAAATGTTTGAAGCTACTGACTGAATGAAAGGAGCTGGCATCTCACTCTCTTTGAATCTTCTTTATCATGCTAGGATTAACAGGAAAAAGCAAAAAATTTCAGAATTGCACCTTGCAATGTGGAGATATTACTGTTTGTGCATTTACAATATTCATTGATTTTTGCCATTGAAAAACATGTTTTTCATATACCAGAAATGTTTGAAGCTACTGACTGAATGAAAGGAGCTGGCATCTCACTCTCTTTGAATCTTGTTTATCATGCTAGGATTAACAGGAAAAAGCAAAAAATTTCAGAATTGCACCTTGCAATGTGGAGATATTACTGTTTGTGCATTTACAATATTCATTGATTTTTGCCATTGAAAAACGTCCAGAAATGTTTGAAGCTACTGACTGAATGAAAGGAGCTGGCATCTCACTCTCTTTGAATCTTCTTTATCATGCTAGGATTAACAGGAAAAAGCTAAAAATTTCAGAATTGCACCTTGCAATGTGGAGATATTACTGTTTGTGCATTTACAATATTCATTGATTTTTGCCATTGAAAAACATGTTTTTCATATACCAGAAATGTTTGAAGCTACTGACTGAATGAAAGGAGCTGGCATCTCACTCTCTTTGAATCTTCTTTATCATGCTAGGATTAGCAGGAAAAAGCAAAAAAATTCAGAATTGCACCTTGCAATGTGGAGATATTACTGTTTGTGCATTTACAATATTCATTGATTTTTGCCATTGAAAAACATGTTTTTCATATACCAGAAATGTTTGAAGCTACTGACTGAATGAAAGGAGCTGGCATCTCACTCTCTTTGAATCTTCTTTATCATGCTAGGATTAGCAGGAAAAAGCAAAAAAATTCAGAATTGCACCTTGCAATGTGGAGATATTACTGTTTGTGCATTTACAATATTCATTGATTTTTGCCATTGAAAAACATGTTTTTCATATACCAGAAATGTTTGAAGCTACTGACTGAATGAAAGGAGCTGGCATCTCACTCTCTTTGAATCTTCTTTATCATGCTAGGATTAACAGGAAAAAGCAAAAAATTTCAGAATTGCACCTTGCAATGTGGAGATATTACTGTTTGTGCATTTACAATATTCATTGATTTTTGCCATTGAAAAACGTCCAGAAATGTTTGAAGCTACTGACTGAATGAAAGGAGCTGGCATCTCACTCTCTTTGAATCTTCTTTATCATGCTAGGATTAACAGGAAAAAGCTAAAAATTTCAGAATTGCACCTTGCAATGTGGAGATATTACTGTTTGTGCATTTACAATATTCATTGATTTTTGCCATTGAAAAACATGTTTTTCATATACCAGAAATGTTTGAAGCTACTGACTGAATGAAAGGAGCTGGCATCTCACTCTCTTTGAATCTTCTTTATCATGCTAGGATTAGCAGGAAAAAGCAAAAAATTTCAGAATTGCACCTTGCAATGTGGAGATATTACTGTTTGTGCATTTACAATATTCATTGATTTTTGCCATTGAAAAACATGTTTTTCATATACCAGAAATGTTTGAAGCTACTGACTGAATGAAAGGAGCTGGCATCTCACTCTCTTTGAATCTTCTTTATCATGCTAGGATTAGCAGGAAAAAGCAAAAAATTTCAGAATTGCACCTTGCAATGTGGAGATATTACTGTTTGTGCATTTACAATATTCATTGATTTTTGCCATTGAAAAACATGTTTTTCATATACCAGAAATGTTTGAAGCTACTGACTGAATGAAAGGAGCTGGCATCTCACTCTCTTTGAATCTTCTTTATCATGCTAGGATTAGCAGGAAAAAGCAAAAAATTTCAGAATTGCACCTTGCAATGTGGAGATATTACTGTTTGTGCATTTACAATATTCATTGATTTTTGCCATTGAAAAACATGTTTTTCATATACCAGAAATGTTTGAAGCTACTGACTGAATGAAAGGAGCTGGCATCTCACTCTGAATCTTCTTTATCATGCTAGGATTAGCAGGAAAAAGCAAAAAATTTCAGAATTGCACCTTGCAATGTGGAGATATTACTGTTTGTGCATTTACAATATTCATTGATTTTTGCCATTGAAAAACATGTTTTTCATATACCAGAAATGTTTGAAGCTACTGACTGAATGAAAGGAGCTGGCATCTCACTCTCTTTGAATCTTCTTTATCATGCTAGGATTAACAGGAAAAAGCAAAAAATTTCAGAATTGCACCTTGCAATGTGGAGATATTACTGTTTGTGCATTTACAATATTCATTGATTTTTGCCATTGAAAAACGTCCAGAAATGTTTGAAGCTACTGACTGAATGAAAGGAGCTGGCATCTCACTCTCTTTGAATCTTCTTTATCATGCTAGGATTAGCAGGAAAAAGCAAAAAATTTCAGAATTGCACCTTGCAATGTGGAGATATTACTGTTTGTGCATTTACAATATTCATTGATTTTTGCCATTGAAAAACATGTTTTTCATATACCAGAAATGTTTGAAGCTACTGACTGAATGAAAGGAGCTGGCATCTCACTCTCTTTGAATCTTCTTTATCATGCTAGGATTAACAGGAAAAAGCAAAAAATTTCAGAATTGCACCTTGCAATGTGGAGATATTACTGTTTGTGCATTTACAATATTCATTGATTTTTGCCATTGAAAAACATGTTTTTCATATACCAGAAATGTTTGAAGCTACTGACTGAATGAAAGGAGCTGGCATCTCACTCTCTTTGAATCTTCTTTATCATGCTAGGATTAGCAGGAAAAAGCAAAAAATTTCAGAATTGCACCTTGCAATGTGGAGATATTACTGTTTGTGCATTTACAATATTCATTGATTTTTGCCATTGAAAAACATGTTTTTCATATACCAGAAATGTTTGAAGCTACTGACTGAATGAAAGGAGCTGGCATCTCACTCTCTTTGAATCTTCTTTATCATGCTAGGATTAGCAGGAAAAAGCAAAAAAATTCAGAATTGCACCTTGCAATGTGGAGATATTACTGTTTGTGCATTTACAATATTCATTGATTTTTGCCATTGAAAAACATGTTTTTCATATACCAGAAATGTTTGAAGCTACTGACTGAATGAAAGGAGCTGGCATCTCACTCTCTTTGAATCTTCTTTATCATGCTAGGATTAACAGGAAAAAGCAAAAAATTTCAGAATTGCACCTTGCAATGTGGAGATATTACTGTTTGTGCATTTACAATATTCATTGATTTTTGCCATTGAAAAACGTCCAGAAATGTTTGAAGCTACTGACTGAATGAAAGGAGCTGGCATCTCACTCTCTTTGAATCTTCTTTATCATGCTAGGATTAGCAGGAAAAAGCAAAAAATTTCAGAATTGCACCTTGCAATGTGGAGATATTACTGTTTGTGCATTTACAATATTCATTGATTTTTGCCATTGAAAAACATGTTTTTCATATACCAGAAATGTTTGAAGCTACTGACTGAATGAAAGGAGCTGGCATCTCACTCTCTTTGAATCTTCTTTATCATGCTAGGATTAGCAGGAAAAAGCAAAAAATTCAGAATTGCACCTTGCAATGTGGAGATATTACTGTTTGTGCATTTACAATATTCATTGATTTTTGCCATTGAAAAACATGTTTTTCATATACCAGAAATGTTTGAAGCTACTGACTGAATGAAAGGAGCTGGCATCTCACTCTCTTTGAATCTTCTTTATCATGCTAGGATTAACAGGAAAAAGCAAAAAATTTCAGAATTGCACCTTGCAATGTGGAGATATTACTGTTTGTGCATTTACAATATTCATTGATTTTTGCCATTGAAAAGCATGTTTTTCATATACCAGAAATGTTTGAAGCTACTGACTGAATGAAAGGCAGCTGGCATCTCACTCTCTTTGAATCTTCTTTATCATGCTAGGATTAGCAGGAAAAAGCAAAAAATTTCAGAATTGCACCTTGCAATGTGGAGATATTACTGTTTGTGCATTTACAATATTCATTGATTTTTGCCATTGAAAAACATGTTTTTCATATACCAGAAATGTTTGAAGCTACTGACTGAATGAAAGGAGCTGGCATCTCACTCTCTTTGAATCTTCTTTATCATGCTAGGATTAGCAGGAAAAAGCAAAAAATTTCAGAATTGCACCTTGCAATGTGGAGATATTACTGTTTGTGCATTTACAATATTCATTGATTTTTGCCATTGAAAAACGTCCAGAAATGTTTGAAGCTACTGACTGAATGAAAGGAGCTGGCATCTCACTCTCTTTGAATCTTCTTTATCATGCTAGGATTAGCAGGAAAAAGCAAAAAATTTCAGAATTGCACCTTGCAATGTGGAGATATTACTGTTTGTGCATTTACAATATTCATTGATTTTTGCCATTGAAAAACATGTTTTTCATATACCAGAAATGTTTGAAGCTACTGACTGAATGAAAGGAGCTGGCATCTCACTCTCTTTGAATCTTCTTTATCATGCTAGGATTAACAGGAAAAAGCAAAAAATTTCAGAATTGCACCTTGCAATGTGGAGATATTACTGTTTGTGCATTTACAATATTCATTGATTTTTGCCATTGAAAAACATGTTTTTCATATACCAGAAATGTTTGAAGCTACTGACTGAATGAAAGGAGCTGGCATCTCACTCTCTTTGAATCTTCTTTATCATGCTAGGATTAACAGGAAAAAGCAAAAAATTTCAGAATTGCACCTTGCAATGTGGAGATATTACTGTTTGTGCATTTACAATATTCATTGATTTTTGCCATTGAAAAACATGTTTTTCATATACCAGAAATGTTTGAAGCTACTGACTGAATGAAAGGAGCTGGCATCTCACTCTCTTTGAATCTTCTTTATCATGCTAGGATTAACAGGAAAAAGCAAAAAATTTCAGAATTGCACCTTGCAATGTGGAGATATTACTGTTTGTGCATTTACAATATTCATTGATTTTTGCCATTGAAAAACGTCCAGAAATGTTTGAAGCTACTGACTGAATGAAAGGAGCTGGCATCTCACTCTCTTTGAATCTTCTTTATCATGCTAGGATTAACAGGAAAAAGCTAAAAATTTCAGAATTGCACCTTGCAATGTGGAGATATTACTGTTTGTGCATTTACAATATTCATTGATTTTTGCCATTGAAAAACATGTTTTTCATATACCAGAAATGTTTGAAGCTACTGACTGAATGAAAGGAGCTGGCATCTCACTCTCTTTGAATCTTCTTTATCATGCTAGGATTAGCAGGAAAAAGCAAAAAAATTCAGAATTGCACCTTGCAATGTGGAGATATTACTGTTTGTGCATTTACAATATTCATTGATTTTTGCCATTGAAAAACATGTTTTTCATATACCAGAAATGTTTGAAGCTACTGACTGAATGAAAGGAGCTGGCATCTCACTCTCTTTGAATCTTCTTTATCATGCTAGGATTAGCAGGAAAAAGCAAAAAATTCAGAATTGCACCTTGCAATGTGGAGATATTACTGTTTGTGCATTTACAATATTCATTGATTTTTGCCATTGAAAAACATGTTTTTCATATACCAGAAATGTTTGAAGCTACTGACTGAATGAAAGGAGCTGGCATCTCACTCTCTTTGAATCTTCTTTATCATGCTAGGATTAACAGGAAAAAGCAAAAAATTTCAGAATTGCACCTTGCAATGTGGAGATATTACTGTTTGTGCATTTACAATATTCATTGATTTTTGCCATTGAAAAACTGTTATATACCAGAAATGTTTGAAGCTACTGACTGAATGAAAGGAGCTGGCATCTCACTCTCTTTGAATCTTCTTTATCATGCTAGGATTAGCAGGAAAAAGCTAAAAATTTCAGAATTGCACCTTGCAATGTGGAGATATTACTGTTTGTGCATTTACAATATTCATTGATTTTTGCCATTGAAAAACATGTTTTTCATATACCAGAAATGTTTGAAGCTACTGACTGAATGAAAGGAGCTGGCATCTCACTCTCTTTGAATCTTCTTTATCATGCTAGGATTAGCAGGAAAAAGCAAAAAATTTCAGAATTGCACCTTGCAATGTGGAGATATTACTGTTTGTGCATTTACAATATTCATTGATTTTTGCCATTGAAAAACATGTTTTTCATATACCAGAAATGTTTGAAGCTACTGACTGAATGAAAGGAGCTGGCATCTCACTCTCTTTGAATCTTCTTTATCATGCTAGGATTAGCAGGAAAAAGCAAAAAATTTCAGAATTGCACCTTGCAATGTGGAGATATTACTGTTTGTGCATTTACAATATTCATTGATTTTTGCCATTGAAAAACATGTTTTTCATATACCAGAAATGTTTGAAGCTACTGACTGAATGAAAGGAGCTGGCATCTCACTCTCTTTGAATCTTCTTTATCATGCTAGGATTAGCAGGAAAAAGCAAAAAATTTCTGAATTGCACCTTGCAATGTGGAGATATTACTGTTTGTGCATTTACAATATTCATTGATTTTTGCCATTGAAAAACATGTTTTTCATATACCAGAAATGTTTGAAGCTACTGACTGAATGAAAGGAGCTGGCATCTCACTCTTTGAATCTTCTTTATCATGCTAGGATTAGCAGGAAAAAGCAAAAAATTTCAGAATTGCACCTTGCAATGTGGAGATATTACTGTTTGTGCATTTACAATATTCATTGATTTTTGCCATTGAAAAACATGTTTTTCATATACCAGAAATGTTTGAAGCTACTGACTGAATGAAAGGAGCTGGCATCTCACTCTCTTTGAATCTTCTTTATCATGCTAGGATTAACAGGAAAAAGCAAAAAATTTCAGAATTGCACCTTGCAATGTGGAGATATTACTGTTTGTGCATTTACAATATTCATTGATT